>NC_034609.1:24371333-24383090 GCF_900095145.1 Mus pahari
AGAAAAGAAAAGAAAGAAAGAAAGAAAGAAAGAAAGAAAGAAAGAAAGAAAGAAAGAAAGAAAGAAAGAAAGAAAGAAAGAAAGAAAGAAAGAAAGGCTGTGAGCCAAAGACAAAGGCCAAGGAATAGAAAATACTTCTCTTGATTATTTATGTGATTCCCTACTTCATGGATGCCATTTTGGTCTTTTAATGTTCATGCAGTATATAACTACTGACATTTTCATTTTGAAATTGAGAGGACAGAGGATTTAAGAGATATGCTCACACACTCTGTCCTGTGCTGTGCTATGCTACACTACAATTGAAAACTGGCGATATTCTGAAATAAGAAGTTGTGCAAGCCTTATGTAGACAGAGCTACAGCCAATAGTAACTCTGACTATGTCTTAAAGGGATCACTTTGTAAAATTGTCTCAATTGCCATGAATTGGTTACAATAGTAACAAATTAATGACTTGTTACAAATTAATAAAGCCATGATAAAAATGGGTTAATAAGGTAAAACATTAATTCACTCCTGAACCTACAGCCTTCACCTATTCATATAAAATGACAAGTTGAAATTCCCATTTGGGAGAGACAAAGACCCAATTGACCATCCCTGGACATCAAATAAAGCTTTCAGTACCAGAGTTGTGATACTTCTAATTGAGACGTTGGCTAGAAGAGTCCCAGGGGAACCCTCCAACATTGCTGGCTATTGCAAAGACTACCAGTTGTACTTCATTAACTGACAGCAAAGACCCATTGCTGCATACAACACTTAAACAACTCATTGCACATGGAGAGGCAGAGCAGGTGTCTACAGGGAGCCATCAGTCATACCTTCTAGAGTGTTTGGTACAGGAAAGTATTCTAAATGCTACCACAGAAGGAACATAAACACGAACCAACCCCAAACCCTTCTTTCATCATATCTGCAATGCCTGTCACAATGCCTGTGGTAATGAGTTACCAACAGACAGCTGATTTGACTGAGGGGCCTACTCTAAGAGATGTGACCCGTATTCCACACTGTGTAAGTAGCCAGGAACCAGAGACATGATAGCTATAGGCGAAGGGTCCTAGAGTAAAACAAAATACTACTCTTCTTAACAATCAATAAAACAAACAAATAAATAAACAGGAAACAATCAATCAAATAACTTCTTCCTTATGTCATTCTGCTCTACCCAGGATCAGTGCCTCAATTAGCCATTATCAAAAAAGCTTCCTTCAGCAGTAGATGGAACACAGAGACCCATAGTCAGACATCATGCAAAAAGGAAGAGAGTTAAACTTCCAGCCCTAAACATGGCAGATCCATATAACCTTTCCTGTCAGAGCCCCTGGAGACCCTCAGAAGAGGAAGTTGAAAGAAAGTAAGAGCCAGGGGAGATATAAACCATCAAGTAAACATGGCCTTCTAAAATCCACAAGACCAAAGCTCATGTGACTCACATAGACCAAGGCAGTATGCACAGGACCTCCACGGGTCTGAAATGAGAGCTGGACACATGTCGGCATCCCTCAGCCAGAAGCTAACTCCAATCGATAAGCACTTGCAGATAAGTTTTTTTTCTTACTTCCAAGGGAGTCTTACTTGCATGCCCCACATCAGATGTTTTCTGTTGCAAAAACCAACGGAATGGCATATTTGGAGGTTCTCCTAAGGACATGTCAGGATTTTCATCTATTATAAAATTTAGTTCATTATTTTTTCTGTTTTGTTTACTTTTATTTTTGCCTAAGACACCTTTAATCAATAGGTCCTTTGAATGTATATTTTGACTTCCAGTTTTGTGTTTTTAATGGGAGGTTGCAAACAAGTATGTTGTACGATATTCCCTATTCAATCACATTAGGGCAGTGGGAGACTTGTGGTTGGACAGGAACAGGGAGGCAGAGTGAGGAGTGGAGGAAACAGAGAGAGGTCTGAGGAGGGGATGGAGAACCAGAATAGAGGCTAACACCTTTCAGTGTTATCAAAAGGTTAGAATAATTGTGTTAAAGTTTTATCATTATCATTTGGCTCTGAATTTGTTGTATTAGCATCTTGTAAATTGTGTTATTATTGATACATAAATCTGATTGGCTAATTAAGCTTTAAGAGTCTTGATTCTACCCAGTAATTAGGTGTTGAGATGGCTAACCAGGGGAGTGTAGGGTATTGAGTGAAAGGGAGAGGAACTTGGGGCCCATCCGAGAGATGGCCTTGTGGGATCCATGTGGCCTAGAAAGGCTGGCAAGGTGGCAGGCTGAGAGACCAAGTGAGTGAGATGACCTGGCACAGGGACCAGATCTCGATATTTCCCCCAACAAAAGTGTGTCTCTGTTTCTTGTACCTTCTCTTGGGCTCTTTTCCTTCAGTTTGTTTGTCTTGCCCCTAGCCTGATGTGTTGATTTTTGTTTTATCTTATAGTATATTGATTTTATTATTATACGTTAGAAGCTTTTTTTCCTGATGAGAGACAGAAAAGATGTGGGTCCTGATGGGAGCAAAGGTGTGAGGGATCTGGGATGAGTAGAGAAGGGGAAAATGTGTCTAATATACTATATGAGATTAAAACATTTACTTTCAACACCAAAACAAGAAGAAATTCCCACATATTCTTGTTACAGAAGGTCTAAAATACATCCTTGAAAGTCACGAGGTCTTTGTTCTTGTCCTGAGATATAATAAGAAAATAAGTATGAATTTTAAGTTATGTGGAAGATTTTGCTATAATCTTCTCTCTATATGTTGAGATACTGTAGAAATTAGTAAGACATTCTGCTTCTTAGTCCAAAGAACAAGGAAGCTAATTCATGTCAAAAATAGCAATAGCATTAGACTCCAAGACTGCCTGTGACCAACCTCTGCCTACTGGGAGGATTCTTCTTATCACTGTCTTCCAGAACCTCAGCTTGAGCCAGTGAGAAAAGAATGCAGTGTCGTTCATTTTTAGGTTACAAGCCTTCTTAGAAAAAGCCATTTGTTTTTTAATGAAAATTTTACTTTTTCTTACTTCTCCAACTGAGACTCAATGACATGTAAGCCCATAGGCACATAGGAAAGGTGCCATCTTAGCAATGCAGCATGATGACATAGACTTGGTGTGTGTGTGTGGCTTACTTACTATCCCTGTAGCTGCTTTGGTGTCATGTATAGTTCTTACTAAAGAAGATGAAGCCTTGTTCTGTATCTGAATAGTTCTCCTAGAGAGAATCATCCCTCCATACCTTGGATACTGTTAACCTAAAGGCCATAGTCACCCTAAGTGAAATAATGGTCTTTATGTGACTAAGTCATATTCAATGAGTTCATAAAGGTGAGGCTGTAATTCCATAGGATTTGCATCCATATATGGGGAAGATTAGACAAAAATATCTGCCCTCCCCATTCCCATGAACACACAAAAAAAATAGACATGTAAGAATATAACCTAGCCGGGCGTGGTGGCGCACGCCTTTAATCCCAGCACTCGGGAGGCAGAGGCATGCGGATTTCTGAGTTCAAGGCCAGCCTGGTCTACAAAGTGAGTTCCAGGACAGCCAGGGCTATACAGAGAAACCCTGTATTGAAAAAACATATATATATATATATATATATATATATATATATATAAAACCTAATAACCTAAACCTGTTTACCCACAAGCGAGCAAGAGTTGGGTATACAAACTCAACCTTAACTGTGTCTCCTCTCTCTAACTCCCAGGTTCTGGGACATGACACTGTGCCTATTTTTATGTAAGTACTGGGAATCTACTTTGAGGTCTTAATTCTTATGGAGTAGCTTACCACTTGAGCCATCTCCCTAGTCCCACAAGAAGGCACTTTTAGTAAAATGATCACTGAATCCTATCTCAATTCATTTATACATATATATGAGAGCATTACATACATTCCTAAAGAGTAGTGCTCTCCTCAAGAAGCATTTTAAGCACCTTTCTTTAGAACCCTCCCTGATGTGGTATTAGCAGAGTTATGGCCAATAATGAGCTCTCTTTAAAAGTATTTGATTCAGTGTCTTAGATACAATACCACTTGAATACCATTTCTTTTCTTTTCTTTTCTTTTCTTTTCTTTTCTTTTCTTTTCTTTTCTTTTTTTGTTTGTTTGTTTTTCAAGATAGGGTTTCTCTGTGTAGCTCTGGCTGTCCTGGAACTCACTTTGTAGACCAGGCTGGCCTCGAACTCAGAAATCCGCCTGCCTCTGCCTCCCGAGTGCTGGGATTAAAGGCGTGCGCCACCATGCCTGGCTCCTTGAATACCATTTCTTAATGGTGATCATATATTCAGAAAGAACAAAATTAACATGCCATTTAATATTTTTTTTTCTGTGAAACAAAGTATATTAGATTTCATAGCTATAGAAGGTTTCACTATCAAAGGGGGCTTCCATTTCTCTTTATGTCATAGTAAAGGAGCTTGTTCAGCCTTGACAGCATTTCAGTCCTTTGTGAATATATTCCAAACCTCACTTTGATTCTGCTTCTCATAATTATTTTTAAATTATTTTATTTCCATTCCAAAAATCTGCCCCTCCCAGATTTCTTCACCCCATCCCCATGTACCTTGTGTCTCTGAGAGGGTGCTTTCCCACTCACCCACCCCTCTCATGCATCCATCCACCCTCACTGCACCTCCAACCCTTGCCTGGGGCATCAAGTCTCTACAGGATGAAGTGCATCCTCTCCCACTGAGACCAGGCAAGGTATTCAGTCTCCTGCTGCATATGTGCCAGGAGCCATGCATGCTCTTTGGTTGGTGACTTAGTCTCTGGGAGCTCCAGGGGTCCAGGTTAGTAGACATGTTGGTGTTGGTCTACCGATGGAGTCGCTGTCCCACTTCAGTCCTTCCCCTAACTTTTCCACAGGGGCCCCTGTCTTCAGTCCAAAGGTTGACTGTATCTGCATTTGGCTCAGATGCTCATATAGCCTCTCAGAGGTCAGCCATGGCAGGCCCCTGTCAGCAAATGCTTCTTGGCATCAGCAATAGTGTCAGGGTTTGTTGTCTGAACATATCCATCCCAAGTTGGGCCAGTCACAGGATGGCCTTTCCTGCAGTTTCTGCTTGGATTTTTTATTTGTTTGTTTGTTTGTCCCTGAACTTTCTTTAGACAGGAATCATACTGGCTCAAGAGGGGTTTTTTTTGTCTTTGAAGATTTGTGGGTAACCCCACCCCTCCACTGTTCACCTTGTTTATCTTCTGGAGGTGGTCTCTTCAGGTTCCATCTCCCCACTATTGGATATTTTGACTAATGCCTTCCCTATTGAGTTCCGGGAGCCTCTCACATACCAGGCCTCATCTCTCACACCCATGGCTACATGCTTCCCTTCATTCTCCTGACCCTCTGCTTTTCGAAGTGAAGAAATTTGATTCCTTCCCTTAGCATACAGTCATTTTACTGCCCATGCAGTCCGTGAATTCTTGCCTACATTTTGATCATCATAAACACGGGAGGCCAATTGATGTGGACCTTCATTCTGAGCTTGGCTGTGGTTGTTTTCTACTAGTGTCCTCGCAAGAAGTCTTGTGAATATAGAACAAGGCTCCACAGCCTCACTATGTACAAGAAACCACTGGCCGTTTCTTACTTCCATGGATGTTTTTTGCAGTTATAATCACTTAGCTTTCCCTTTTCTCCCTGTGACTATCTAATTCCCCGCTGAGAAGCACAGCCTTCAGTGAACTCAGAGGACCGAGACTTGGTCCTCTGGTACCACCACATGCCCACACGTTTCTCTTACTATATAGCTTAAAGATCAATTACCAGGGAGCTCTGCCCTCTCCTAAGACCTTGCATATCCTATTTTAACCACTACGTGAATTACTTCAAGTTGATGCTCTCATTTTTTTGTTTGTTGTTTTTCCCCATAAATGTTGAGGTTTTATTATTTTGTTCTTCTGTTTATTAACAAGGGGTAGGAACTGTTCTAAACCACAGGCACAGGTCTACTAATAGTGAAGATTCTCACTAGTGTTGTAAGGAAATTTTTATGGCAGGATAATGTTTTGCATGATTAAAGTGCTATTCATTTATACAAGGAAACTTTCCCAGAAAATTATAGGAATGATAACTTAATTTCACACTCCGAATCTGGCTCCTAAATTCATACCTATAGCATGCCAGTGGTAACGATTCCAAACGTTGTCTCTACTTTACAGAATTCTAACATTTGAGGATATCTATTCTTATTTTATAGATATACAGAGTATGAATACCCTGCATAGTCACAGACAACTAACTACAGGAATTAGTTGTGAATTTCAACATTTAGAGAAAAAGTATGATATTTGATTTACATGTGGTGATAAGGCTAGGTTTGAAATAGGTGATGTTTTATTAATATCTCGTACTTTTTAAAAAGTGGATGTATGCAGAAAATAAAATCTGCTTTTACTTGTCATGACATCTGGGTTTACACACACAGACACAGACACAGACACACACATGCACACACACACACACACACACACACACACACAAACCATTTAAATACCAAGAAGTTTTTAATGTTTAATTAATGTCCCTATCTTACTTTTAAAAATGTGAATGCAAGCAGAAAAGAAGAAATGCTTTTACTTGTCATGACATCTGGGTTCACACACACACAAACACACACACACACACACACACGTGCATGCACACTAAACACCAAGAATTTAGCCCCATGATTGTTATTTTAATAAACTCCATTTAGTACAATTTTATGAGTGCAGCTTCACAAGGGTATACATTATGTTATAAAAGACAAATAGTCTCATCGAGAGAATAATATCATGTTAAAATATTAAAATTGCTATTGGTTTCAAGTCTATATGTAAACAATACCTTCTGTATTTGAGTGAAGGAGGCTACTCCTTACATAGGAACACAAAAGTGATTGTTCCCCCACTCAACGTGGAGAGCAATCCATGTTTAATTTAGAGGCATCTCTGGGAAGAAAGAATAAAGGTTTAAGTAACAAAACAGCAAACATCTGAAATGCACTTTTCCCATAGGCTAGTATATTTTGTGATGTGGGAGCAATGAGAGGATTAGCAATTCTGATATTGCCAACAATTGTTTTGTCTCGCCCCTACTCCTGTTCCTTTCTCTGCCTCTGTTTTGTGTGGATAATTGAACTCAGAGCCTAGTCATACTAAGTATTCTCTTTCTGAGAAACCATTGCCTTCAGCACAATTGGTGTTCGTGATATGCCTCCTGAGTAGGTTCCTAAGGTAAAATTAAAGATTTTTCAATGCTTTCTATAATGAAACTAAATCTTGCAACTAAGGAGGACAATCCAGTCAAGATTACCATGATAAACAAAATATTTATGAATGTGAAAACCCAGCAGAAGCTACAAAATCGTCTGTAATTTTTTTTTTAAATGAGCTATTTGCAGCATTTTCTGTAAATGTTTATGTAATAGATAGTATGCTTCTACTTTCTCTTAAACAGACCCTTTCCTGGCAGTTAACATTAGAAATGTCATTTGATTGCAGAAAGTTTCAGCCTAAGCCTATTTATATGCATCCTTACATAATTTCACTGAATAATTGCACATTGCTATTTGAGTGACTGTGATCCCTCTTTGGGGGTTATATAGTTAACATTCTAATGTCAAGGGTAGGAAATGCTGACATATTTAGTGTTCATTGTTTTTAAGTATTCTTCATTTCTGATCTGTACTACTCCTTTTGGGTGTGGTGGCCTATGCACTAAGAAAGCCTTATTTTGACTAGCAAACAATGACAATGTTTACCTAATATTTAATATGCTTCATTTTGCCATGAAGTATACAATGAAAGAATTTTAACACGGGTACCACTATTACAAGTAAATTACTCAAATTTAGTACTAATAGCTCTGTTTGGAATTAATGTACCCCATGAATTACATTTTGAATTTACAGATCAATTTATGGGAATCTTTGGTTATCACTTATTCCTTGCTTTGCAAATTTTCAGAGTTTAACTTTCTAATATTTATTGCCCTTCTGTAAGCCAACTTTTACTTTCATTGCAATCTCTGTCTTTGAACACATTTTCTCAACATCATTGGAACACTTACCAAATGACTGACTTGTCTCAAGATTTTGGTCAGTGTTATTTTTTAGTAAAGACATTTCTTGATTCACATACTTTATCGTTTCCCCCTTTGTTAAATCATGTTGGTGGTAAATTAACATGCTGGATCTTAAATACATATTTTATCATGTCAGGAAGTATCAGGAATATTTTGAATTTACTTTTTGGTTCTCAACTATATTATGTCTATAATTTATTATTTATAATAGGCTTGTGCTCAAATATGAGTCCACCACCCACAGCCACAATACTACATCTTAGGGTATTTTTTGCTCATACTGACACCATGACCAAGACAACTATTATAAAGACAACATTTAATTGGAGTTGGCTCACAGGTACAGAGGTTCAGTCCATTATCATTAAGGGGGGAACATGGCAGTATCTAGGCTGACAGTGCAGGAGGAGCTGAGAGTTCTACATCATCTTCTGAATGCTGCTAGATGAATACTGGCTTTCAGGCAGCTAGGATGAGGGTCTTAATGTTCACACGTACAGTGACAAGCCTATTCCAACAGGGCCATACTTTCTAATAGCGCCACTCCCTGGACCAAGCATATACAAAGCAAAACACCTCTCTAGTACTCTAAGAAGAAAGAATATTTGCTTTATAGTTGCTAAACACAGTACCAAACACTTGAATTGCATGACTTCTTCTTAACCTTTCATTCTTTTTCATACAATGACTATATGACAATGTTTACTAAATGACACTACTCTAGTGAAGTATGAAGCAACTGTACTAGAATTGCAAAACGGATAAATATGCCATCTATGACAATATTCCCCACCAGAGGAGTCATGGTGCTAGCTATTTCTGCAATTTAACAAGTAAGTTAGTAGAGAACTACAGTTTTGTTCCAATTAAACAAACAAGTGGCACCTTAATATACAAACAAATGGCTCTGCTAGTCTCTATTCTCTCATACCATTTCCTATTTTTTTCTTAAACAAACCTGTTGTCAGGTTTAAATTAGCTTTCTCGGTTGAAATCAGCAGTCCTAATTTGCAATTGAAATCCATCCAATTAAACAATAGATTGCCTGGAATTAATGGTAATTGAACAATCTAAATTAAATGGGAGAAATTGTGGGCAAGTGAAGAGGAAAATACACATGGCACAATTTAAGCTTGAAAAGTCACATACATTAACAAGACCAGAGAGCCCTGGTTCCTGAGATGCAGCCATATCCACAGATTCCTGTCTAGGACCCTGCACTGGCTGGAAAGTGAATATCTTAGTAGTTATTGAGGCAAGTCAAATTGAGGGCTACTAAGGCCCTCTGACTGGAATGTATTGACGTTCTCTTGGTTAATAGAACACGGAAAAATATCCCCATGTTACCATTAACCACATAAATGTGACAGAAAAGAATTTGCCACTGCATGTGTTCTAATATAGCTCCATCAAAGGGTCCAAGTGTCCATTTTTTTAAGGCTGTGATGAATAGTTAAGACTCAGGAAAAGAACTGCTTGGCTGAAGCTCATGTTGATTTGTTGCCTTTAGAGAGAACTATAGGAATTCAGTACAGTTCTTGCATAAGCATTGCTAGGTAGGTAGAAAAATAACTGAAAGAAACTTGGCTTTTGGAAAAGGCATTTCTGACTAGCCAATAATAGGTGGTCTGTGAGCAAAGCAAGGAGGTCTGTAGGTGTCATCAACTATAGAAGAAAAGACAATACTACCTAGTATTCAGTTGGAAGAGCAATATGGCATAAGAAGTCATGTTAAGATGCTGAGTTCTCAAAGAAATTCTACTGAAAGCTACCATCTCAAGACACAAATGGCTTAAGAGATCAACAATAAAATGCATTGGTCAAGTGCCCTTAGAACCTCTCAGGGAGTAGCCATATCAGGCTCCTGTCAGCAAGTGAATGGAGAAGCACCTTCATGGAGGCAAAGGGGAGGAGGAAGAAGGGAAATGGGTTGAATGGTTGTAGAGGGGTAACCAGGAAGGGGGATATCATTTGAAATGTAGATGAATAAAATTATCAATAAAAAATTCAGCTATGTCATCTCTCCTTAATATCTTTCAATATTAATGGACTCACCTTACCTATCAAAAGACATAAGCTAGCAGACTGGGTATGCAAACAGGATCCAGCATTTCGCTGCATACAAGAAATAACACCTCAGTAACAAAGGCAGGCACTATCACAGAGTAAAAGGATGGAAAAAGGTCTTCCAAACAAATGGTCCCAGGAAACAAGCAGGAGTTTCTATCCTAATATCCAATAAAAATAGATTTTCAACCAAAAGTTATCAACCGTGATGAAGGACACTTTATATTCAACAAGGGGAAAATCAGCAAAGAGAAAGTCTCAATTTTGAACATATTTGCCCCAAATCAAGAACACCCACATTAATAAAAGAAACTTTATTAAAACTCAAAACACACATTGAAACCCCAAAAATAATAATAATATACCCCACTATCACCAATGGACAGGTCATTGAAACAGAAACTAAACAGAGACAGTTAAACTAAGACAGGTTATGAACCAAATGGATTTAACAGATATCTATGGAACATTTCACCATAACACAAAAGAATACATGTTCTTTTCAGCTGCATGGTATATTCTCCAAAATCTACTATATAATTGGTCACAAAACAACCCTCAACAGATACAAGAAGCTTGAAATAATACCATGCATCCTATCACATCACCATGGCCTAAGGTTGGTCTTCAATAACAATAAAAAAATCTATAAATGCCCACATACACGTGGAAACTGAATAATCCTCTACTCAATGACAATTTAGTCAGGGAAAAAATAAAGAAAGAAATTAAAGACTTTCTGGAATTTAATGAAAGTGTTGACACATCATACACAAACCTATGGAACACAATGAAAGCAGTGCTAAGAGGAAAGTTCAGGTATACCACTCTTGGAAATATACCCAAAGGATGCCATACCATGCTACATAAGCATATGTTCCACTATGTTCATAGTAGCCTTATTTGTGATAGGCAGATGCTTTAAACATCCTAGATGTCCCACAAAAGAAGAATGGACACAGAAAATGTGGTTAATTTACACAATGGAATACTACATAGCTAGTAAGAATAAGGACATCCTGAGTTTTGCAGGCAAATGGATGGAACTTGAAAATATCATCCTGAGTGAGGTAAAAAGTACAGAATACCCAAGATATAGTCCATAGAACTCAAAAAGGTCAAAAAGTTGAAGTGCACGAGTGAGGATGCCTAAGTCCCTCTTGGTAGAGAAAAAACCAATCATAAGTGGGGAGGGAGGTTCTTTCCAGCTTCTGGCTATTATAAATAGGGCAGCTATGAATATAGTGGAGCATGTGTCCTTATGACCAGTTGGAACATCTTCTTGGTATATGCCCAGAAGAGGTATTGCTTGATCTGCTGGTAGTACTATGTCTAGTGTTCTGAGGAACCACCAGACTGATTTCCAGAGTGGTTGTACAAGCTTGCAAACCTATCAGCAATGGAGGAGTGTTCCTCTTTCTNCANAACCTCACCAGCATCTGTTGTCACCTGAATTTTTGATCCTAGCCATTGTGACTGGTGTGAGGTGAAATCTCAGGGTTGTTTTGATTTGCATTTCCCTGTTGATTAAGGATATTGAACATTTTTTCAAGTGCTTCTCAGCCCTTCGGTGCTCCTCAGTTGAGAATTCTTCGTTTAGCTATGTACTCAATTTTTTAACGGTGTTATTTGAATTTCTGGAGTTCAGCTT
>NC_034609.1:24384133-24393387 GCF_900095145.1 Mus pahari
GGGGTCCATCCCATCATCAGCCACCAAACGCAGACACTATTGCATATGCCAGCAAGATTTTGCTGAAAGGACCCTGATATAGCTATCTCTTGTGAGGCTATGCCAGTGCGTGGCAAATACAGAAGTGGATGCCCACAGTCATCTATAGGATAAAACACAGGGCCCCCAATGGAGGAGCTAGAGAAATTACCCAAGGAGCTGAAGGGGTCTGCAACTCTATAGGTAGAACAACAATATGAAGTAACCAGTACCCATAGAGCTCATGTCTCTAGCTGCATATATAGCAGAAGATGACCTATTTGGCCATCATTGAGAAGAGAGGCCCCTTGGTCTTGCAAACTCTATATGCCCCATAAATGGGAACCCCAGGTCCAAGAAATGGGAGCGAGTGGGTAGGGGAGCAGGGCATGAGGAGGGTATAGGGGACATTTGGTGGCACCTCCACCCCCAACACACATACAGTAGAGTACTTCTGGGTCTGTGTTCATTCAGAGAAGATGCACCTGTGTTCATTCAGAGAAGAGACTGGAGGACCCAGGGAGCTTAGAGGTATGGGGGTCGGTGGTGGTGGCATCCACATGGAGACAGTGTGGGGTTGGGAGGAGGTTTGGGGATGTAGAGTAGTCAAAGTGGATGACGGGGAGGGGAATGGAACATAGAGTGTAAAACATAAATTATTTTTTTTTAAAGAAAAAAATCAACAAGTCTTCTAAGTTCTTACTTTGCTTTTAATATTTACTATGGTGGATATTCCTTGCTGTAGGTACCAGACTTGTGCTTTGGCTATCTACTAATAATAAATGCACATATCTTTATCATCCATTTTTACCCAGGAACAGTGCATAGAGAGACCTGAAAGCACTCAGTATTTTTGAGAAGTTTGTCTGTAACTTTATTTCAGAGACTGAGTATTGGTAAGAAGTGCCAAAGCAGAAATCACTGCTAGCCAGTTTCTGATGTTTGAAGATGACCAAGTTTTACATTTCATTACTCACCCATCAATACAGCAGGCAGAAACTTCTTACTAGCATAAATTTCAGATTACCTCAACTGTGTCTCCTCAGCTTCTGTTTCATGTCTTTTTTATCTTCCTTGTTTCCTAGAATGCTAACTCTTTGCATGGTATCTGAAATGTATATGAAAATTTAAATTTGGTAATACTGCAGAATCAGGTTTCCTGTTCAGACATTTTAGAATCTTTAACTGTATGTATTTTTTTACTTCATCTTTAAAGTAGTGATTTTGGCTCTATTACCTTTAACTTATATACTTTGATTTATGATAGGAATATTTTAAACGACACCAAGGTAACACAAAACGTGACTAAATCAGTGTAATTGTAGAAACTTGAAGTCTTAAAAAATGGTTTGCCATCACTTTGTTGTATCCGTCTTCTCTAACTTTGGTTGAATTTTCTTTTCCAAATTTTAACATGGACATTTCTAAGGTGGTTATTCCTAAATAATCATGCTATTTCCAGATTTCCTGCCAGTCCAATGAACTTTTTAATCATCTTCCAGATCTATGTTACAGAAATGTTAGGTGCAAAATTGAACTTAATTATTATTCCTTCCAATCCCCACATACCCATGTTACTGAATAGAATCATCATCTTCATTGTCCATAAAAATATAGATATTGATGTTTCCTTCTCTTTTTTCCTATAAAAATTTCACGTAAGTTGTAACAGAGTTTGATTAGCTTGGACATATAGAAACACACATTGCATTGTTTACCACAATCAAGGTAATATACCCATCAGACAGCTAGCAAAATGTCTTTATGTATCTTTGCATTTGGGTTTATTTTGCATTCTTTGGTAAGAATACCTGAACTGAGATACGCTCTTAAACTGTTCAAGTGCATAATTCCATGTGGGTACTTATAGACAATGCTTTTTACAGCAGATTCTAGAACCTACTAATTTGTAACAGGGTAAGTTTTGTATTCATTGAACAACAAATTCTCATTTACTTTGCAAACTATATAAATTTCGGTAAGTGCATATAAAGAGGACTACCACCACTAATTGTAGAGTAAATGTGAATCACCTGTGTTAGAACCAGTATAAAATAAATATCAAGATTAAATAAACAAAAAAAAAAATCCCATGTGTTGGCCAAGGTATGGATGAATAGAAACCCTAGTATATTGTTGATAGACTATAAAATGTCTCAGAAACTATTAAAAGCACTTAAAGGACTTTAAAAATCTAAAAATCAAAAACTACCACACTCAACAGGATTTCTCCTCTGGAAAGTTTTATTTTATTTTATTTTTATTTTTTTGATGTAGATACAAAGTAATTGAACCTTTATTATTGAATTCATCATAATTTATTTGTTCTCTTTATTATTTATTTAACAAAACCATATGATACATAGTTTATTCCTTAAACACTTCTTGCATTCATCCAATCATTTAAAAACTCATGGACATTTTTCTAGTTGAATCCAGTTTTTAACATTTTTTTTCTAGAATTATTTTATTCTTGTATTGTTTTAATGTACTCTTTGTTGTTACAATAAAACTCCAAAAGTGATTAAGCATAATGAAAGAAGTATGTTTACCTCAGTTTTGGATGTCCAATGGCACAGGATGAGTTCAAGTCTTCCTGTGTATCATCACAATGGTGGAGGGTTATGCAAAAGAAAGGACACACTGAAAATCAAAAGGACAAAGAACTTTTCAAACACCAGTTTTATAATAACCAAAATCAAGTTTTATAGCATAATATTCTCTCAAGAACTAATGTTTTCAGGATAACTACGTTTTCCTTTTTTGAGAGCCTTGCAGTCAGCACCACAGTTAAAGGTTTCACTGCCTTCAGTCCTCTACACTGAGCACCAAGTCTGCCCTGGTGAACACTTCTGGGAACAAATGACAGGCACAAACACACACAGACACATACACACATACACACACAGACACACACACACACACACACACACACACACACACACACAGAGAGAGAGAGAGAGAGAGAGAGAGAGAGAGAGAGAGAGAGAGAGTCAAAACACCAACTCCCTGAACCCTGATAGGGCAATTAGCAATGAATACATATCCAGAAGCCATTCAGATGAAGGTAATTTCTTAAATGAGGTTCTTTCTTCCCAAATATATCAATATGGAAACCAAGTTTAGATATCATAGTGGGAATGATATTGGCATCTGATATAAACTGCTAGAAACCTTATGATATCACAGCTCAGAAATCTCCATCTCAGTATTTATCTAATGGTAAAAATGTATGGTGTTATAATGCCCATTGCTCATTCACATTCTATTTCATATCATTAACTCATTTCCTCCTGTGATTCCCTGTTGCCTCACAATATCTACTAATATGCCTAGTATTAATAATCATGACTAGAATATTATATATGTATAAAATTATAGATATTCTCTTAACATTTTTTTCTTCAACTAGACTTTCACCTTTACAAGGTTGTAGTTTTGCCCCTTATTTATTGCCCATAATAGAGTAAATGAAGTCCTATCAATACTTAAGCAAACTAGGTGAATTAATTAATAATTTAAATCATAAGTATGATATCATTACTATTATTTTTCTTTAGTTATCTGACACATTTAGATATTAGTATGGTAATAGAAATATTCATCATGAGTAATATTGAAGTTTTAAATTTTTCATGTTCTTGAACACTTAAAACTGCCAAAATGTGCTTGCCTTAGGAGTCCCTGGCAAACCGGTAGCTTTGAGGTGTGCCCTATCCCCTCTGTGCATCATCATTCAGTCCACACCTCTAACCACAATTCCAGAAGTCTGTAGCCATCAGCAATCTCCAGGTGAGACCCCTTACCCCAATTCCCTGCCTGCTGGTCCACTTGAGCATACCCAGCAGTGGCAAGCTCTTCCCTGCCCTCTCTGTAAGCCATTTCCTATGCCGCAGCTCTATCTCAATTTCCAGAGGCCTACTACTTCCAAAAACAACAGGTGAGTTCTAAGCCCCAATCTTATAGCATTTCCACTAAAATCAAGGACAATACAAAGCTGTCCACTCTCTGCCTTCCTCTTCGTTATGATACTTGAAGTCTTAGCTAGAGCAATACAGCAATAAATGGAGGTCAAGTTGGGAGTAAAAGTAAAAGTATTGCTATTCACAGATGATGTGATAGTATACATGAACAACCCCCCCCCCCCAAAAAAAAATATCTAGCAGAGAGCTTGTCCAGCTGATAAAGACCTTTAGACAAGTGAATAGATACAAAATGAACTCAAAGAATTCAGTAGGCCTACTTTACACAAATGATTAATGGGCTAAGAAAGAAGTTAGAGAAACAAAAGAAACAACACTCTTCACAAGAGGTACAAATAATATAGAATATCTTAGGGTAACTCTAACAAAGCAAGTGAAAGACATGCATGAAAAGAATTTCAAGTCTCTGTAGAAAGAAACAAAAGAAGATATCAGAAGATGGAAAGATGTTCCATGCTCATGGATTGGTAGGATTAACATAGTGAAAACGGCAGTCTTATCAAATGCAATCTAGAGATTCTATTTCAATGCACTTTCCATTGAAATTCCAGCACAATTCTTTTTGGACCTTGAAAGAACAATTCTCACTTTTATTTGGGGGGAATAAAACCCAAAAATCTCAGGACAGCTAAAACAACCCTGTACAATAAAAGAACTTCTGGAGGTATCCCCATCTGTGACTTCAACCTGTATGTACTGCAGGATATTAAAAAAGCAGAATGATTTATTTTATTAGATATTTTCTTAATTTACATTTCAAATGCGATCCCCTTTCCTAGTTGCTTCTCCTAAAGTCCTTTGTACCCTCCCCCTGACCTGCTCCCCTACCCACCCACTACTGCTTCCTGGCACTGGTATTCCCCTGTACTGGGGAATCTTTGCAAGACCAAGGGTCTCTCCTCCCATTGATGGCCGACTAGGCCATCCTCTACTACATATGCAGTTAGAGAAAAAGCAGCATGTTATCAGTATAGAAACAGACACGACAATCAATAGAATTAAATTAAAGACTCAGAAATAAACCCCCACACACATATGGACCCTTGATTTTTGACAAAGAATGCAAAACCATACAATGAAAAATGGAGAACATGGTCAACAAATGGTGCTAGTGTAACTGGATGTATGGATGTAGAGGAACAAAAATAGATCCATATTATTACCCTGCACAAAACTCAAGTCCAAGTGGATCAAAGATCTCAATGCAAAACCAGATACACTAACTCTAATAAAACAGAAAGTGGGGAATAGCCTTGAACTCATTAGTATAAGAAACAACTTTCTGAACAGAACACCCATAGCTCAGTCACTAAGATCAACAATAATGAATGAGACCTCATGAAATTGAAAAGCTTCTACAAGGCAAAAGACACTGTCAATAGGGCAAAATGATAGCCTACAGATTGAGAAAAGGGTTTCACTAGCCCTACATGGAACATATTCCTATAAAAAAATATAAAGAACTCAAGAGCTAGATAGCAACAACCTCATTAATCCAATTAAAAAAATGGCATACAGAGCTAAACAGAATTCTCAACAGGGAAGTCTCAAATGGATGAGGAACACTTAAAGAAATGTCCAATGTCCTTAGTCATGAGGGAAGTGCACTCAGGAGAGTCTTATGGAAGAGTTGGTAGAAAGAATGAAGGACTAGAAGAGGATAGGAAATCCAACAACACATTGGGAAAGGAGCTTTACCAATCCTAAATCTGATAGGGGACTAATATCCAATATATACAAAGAGCTCAAGAAGCTGGATTCCAGAAAATCAAATAACCCTATTAAAAATGGGGTGCAGAGCTAAGCAAAGAATTCTCAACTGAGTAGTATGGAATAGCTGAGAAGCACCTGAAAATATGTTCAACATCCTTAATCATCAGGGAAATGCAAATCAAAACAACCCTGAGATTCCACCTCATACCAGTCAGAATGGCTAAGATAAAAAATTCAAGTGACAGAAGATGCTGGCGAGGATGTGGTGAAAGAGGATCACTCCTCGACTGCTGGTGGGACTGCAAGCTTGTACAAACACTTTGGAAATCAGTCTGGTGGTTCCTCAGAAAATTGGACATAGTTCTACTGGAGGATCCACCCAGATCTTCCACCTTGTAATAAGGATACATGCTCCATTATGTTCATAGCAGCCTTATTTATAGTAGCCAGAAGCTGGAAAGAACCCAGATATCCCTCAACAGAGGAATGGATACAGAAAATGTGGTACATTTACACAATGGAGTACTACTCAGCTATTAAATAAATGAATTTATGAAATTTTTAGGCAAATTGATGGATCTGGAGGATATCACCCTGAGTGAGGTAACCCAATCTCAAAAGAACACACGTGATATTCACTCACTGATAAGGGGATATTAGCCCAGAAATTTAGAATAACTAAGATACAATTTGCAAAACACATGAAACTTAGGAATAAGGAAGACCAAAGTGTGGATACTTCCTTCCTCCTTAGAATGGGGAACACAATACCCATGGAAATAGTGACAGAGACAAAGTATGGAGCTGATTCAGAAGGAAGGACCATCCAGAGACTGCCCCACCTGGGGATCCATCCCATAAACTACCACCAAACCCAGACACTATGCATATGCCAGCAAGATTTTGCTGACAGGACCCTGATATAGCTGTCTTTTGTGAGGCTATGCCAGTGCCTGGCAAATACAGAAGTGGATACTCACAGTCATCTATTGGATGGAACACAGGGTCCCTAATCAAGGAGTTAGAGAAAGTACCCAAGGAGCTGTTGTTCTTATAGGAGGAACAACAATGTGAACTAACCAGTACCCCCTGAGCTCATGTCTCTAGCTGCATATGTAGCAGAAGAAGGCCTAGTAGGCCATCATTGGGAGGAGAGGCCCTTGGTCTTGTGAAGATTATATGCCCCAGTACAAGGAAATGCCAGGGCCAGGAAGTGGGAGTGTTTGGGTTGGGGAGCAGGGCAACGGGAAGTTATAGGGGACTTTTGGGATAGCATTTGACATATAAATGAAGAAAATATCTAATAAAAATTGTTTTTGAAAAAATCTTGTTACCGTATCTAGATTTATCATATTATATGAAAGCCAGCCTTTCTAAATCTAAATTTTACCTTATCCATAATACAATAAATCATTTGCTTGATATATTGTTCTGTCATAGTATGTCACTCACTAAGTATTAGTGTTTTTATTAGAAAGAGCCACTAACCTTGTGAGATACTTATTATGGCATCCACATTTAATGGCATTTTATAAACAAACGTTTTTTATGAAATGATTTTGAGTACAGTTATAATTCCTTGAGTGTACTGAATTCAAAACACCCTGTGTTAGAACAAAAATGGTGGCTTAAAAAAAACAGAGAATTTTCAGTGTTCAATAAAAGGAAAAAAATTACAAAACGTGGGCAATTTCAAGGAGAATTAAAGAGGGGAAATAAATGTCAGAGAGAATTAAACATATAAGGGTGAAAAACAGAGGACACAGTATCCATTATTAGATGGTAAAACGGTTAGCATTGAATGCTGTTAAACAATTGAGGAGGGAACTGTGAATTCCCACATTCTTGATGCTATGACTTCATCAAATGCCATCTCACGCTCACACACGGCAAAACAGCATGGAGGAACCTGATACAAAGATATTCTTCCCTTGCATCTCTGCTTTCTCCTACTGTCCCACTTGAGCATACTCTTGGTAAGAAGCAAATGTAATTCAGAACAATGGGCAATGGAGATTATTAAATACAAAGCTCAGACTGCAATCTGTAGAGATATGTCATGACCCTCGTAAGAATCCTAGGACAGGCTATGGCAGGAATCATCCTATTGAAAATCTAATATCATGAAAAGTTTTAGAAATATAAAAAAATACACAAAAATGCTGGTTACAGCTCATAAGTTGCAGCTCCTTGATGAACTAAAAAAAATAATTTCAAGGTTTGTCTCCCCAGATACCATTGGAATGGATTTAATTGCCAGCTGATTATTTTTACAGCTAGAGTAAGCTCTGACTTCACACTACTAGTTTCTTTTAATATAGAGTATTATTAATCTGTGAAAGCAGCAGGTTTAATGGTAATCAGCCACAACCGAAAGCTAGGCATCCACTGGATTCATTTTTATGGGCTTGCATGACAGGTGCTTCCCATCAGAGATATTTTCATATAATGAAAATCAGATATTTATGTTTGGATATGAAATGTCACCGCTATTTCAAAATAAGTAGTACAAAATATTCATGTCTGAAATTATTTCTTCAGGCTTATTTACAGTCAGATGCTGCAATATAAATTGTCACCAGCATTTTACCCACAGACCTATGACACTAAGGTCTTACTCTTCTGAATTCAGATTATGAAATTATTATTATTGTATGATATTTATGCATCATACAATGAGTATTGCATAATGAGCAATATCCAATAGTCCTTTTAAAAAATCTTCTCCCATGTAATATATCCTTACTGCAGCATACCCTCCCTCTACTCCTTTAAGTTCTTCTCCTATCTTCCATATTCCTCAGGTCCACTCCACCTCCATTTATTCCCCCAAAATATCAGGACTCCCAAGGACATCAACCATATATGTCACAACAAAATATGATAAGACCAGTCACAAACACTCACATCAAGGCTGGGTAAGACAACCCAATGGGAGAAAAGGAGTCTTAAAAGTAGGCAAAATAGTGACACCACCAAAACCGTTGGCAGGAGTACCTCTAAAAACGCCAGGATAAGCTCAGCAATTGGTGCTTCATTCTTGGGAACCCCTCTCAGTTCTGGTAAATTGAATCTAAGGGTGATGTCCAAGTGTCCTCCATCCCTCTGGCTCCCAGAATTCCTCCTCTCCCTCTTCTGTAGGGTTTCCCAAGCTCCAAAGAGGAGAAAACTGATAAAGACCAACAAGTACCCCCTTCTCCCTCCCTCCCTCTCTCCTTCCCTACTTTCCTCCTTGCCTTCCTCCCTCTCTAATATTTGTGTGTGGATTCATGAATCTGCTTTCATCAGCTGCTTAAGGCTGTCTCTCTGACAAGACAAGAACTGGAATAGACATCAATCTATGTGTTTAGAATAACAACATTAAGAATTAGTTAATTTCCCTTTCTTTTTTTTTTTTTTTTCACTTTCTGACACACAAGTTTATTGATGCTTCAAGCTTAAGGAACTTGATCAAGAGCATCATCATTAATGATTCAGGTTCAGACATCCAGAAAAAGGTATAACATTAACCCCATCTCTGCTTCATCCATTCCCTCTTAT
>NC_034609.1:24394737-24406781 GCF_900095145.1 Mus pahari
ATTCCATTGATCTACTTGTCTGTCACTGTGCCAGTACCATGCAGTTTTTATCACAATTGCTCTGTAGTACAGTTTAAGGTCAGGCATGGTGATGAAAATCTTCACATTCAGGCCTGTTTCCAGTGGTGTTTAGTCCTATTGAGTTTGTTCTTTGCCTTAGAGAGTTTTTCCATTTCATGAGGTCCTATTTATTGTTCTCTTAGTGCCTGTGTTATCTGTGTTCTGTTTAGGAAGCAAGTCATATCCTGTAAAAATGAGTTAATGTTTATTTCCCCCTTTTCCTTCTATCAGGTTCAGGGAATCTGGTCTTATGTTGAGATCTTTGATTCAGTTGGCCTTAAGTTTTGTGCAACGTAATAAATGTATTCTTCTTCATGCAGACAATCACTTTCTGAAGATGATTACTTTCCTGTGTGTATTTCTGGCTTCTTTACAAAATTCAGATGTCCACATTTCTACAGGTAAATGTCACTTTAATTTTTAGCCTCAGATGACGTGATGAGATAAAGCCATAAGCAAGATGAATGAATACAAGGTTAAAGCTGCGGCAGAGCATTTTTCTGTTCTATCTATAGGCCTAGGCCTAGAAGGTCCCATCCTCCATAGAGTCTAAACTTCCAAGCTTCTCTTGGCTTCTGACTGAATTGCTCTGCCTGGTCTCATATTAACTTTGGTGATACGATCTAATCCTATGGCACCTTTGTATTCTCCGGTTTATTTTGTCTTGATGTATATGTATCTGTGTTCTCTATGCAAACTGTCTCTGTAAAGCTGTCCTGGTAAAACCAACATACCCATACAGCACCCAGCACACAACATATATCACCCTATTTTTTCTCTCTCCCTGTCCTTTCTAAAAATTAATTATTTTATTTGTTTACATTTCAAAGGCTGTCCCCTTTCCTCATTTCCCTTCAGCAAGCCCTCTATCCCATCCCCCTTCCTCTGCCTATAAGGTTGCTTCACCTACCTAACCACCTTATGTCACTAGCATCCCTCTATGCTGGAACATCAGGCCTACATAGGACCAAGAGCCTCCCCCTCCCACTGATGCTAGATAAAGCAATCTTCTGTTACATCTGGGGCAGGAGCCATGGGGTCCTTCCATGTATATTCTTTGGTGGTTTGGTCCCTGGGAACTCATGGGAGTCCAGTTATTTGATATTTTTGTTCTTTCCATGGGGTTGCAATCCCCTTCAGCAACTTCAGTCCTTCCCCTAACTCTCCCCTTGAGGTTCCTATGCTCAGTCCGATGGTTGAGTGCAAGCATCTGCATCTGTATTGGTCAGGCTCTGGCAGAGCCTCTCAGGAGACAGATATATCTGACTCCTGTCAGCAAGCGCTTCTTGATATCAGCAACAGTGTCTGGGTTTGGTAGCTGCATCTGGGCCAGATCCCCAGGTGGGGCAGTCTCTGGATGGCCTTTCCTTCAGTCTTCCATTTTTTGTCCCTGCCTTTCCTTTGAACAGGAACATTTCTGGGTTAAAAATTTTGAGATAGCTGGGTGGCCTCATTGCTCAACCATGGCTGTGCCTATCCATCTTTACAGGTTCTATCTCCTCTGTGTTGGGTATTTTAGCTAATGTCAAACCCCATGGTTCCTGGGAAGCTCTTGCTTTCCTGGCAAGTGTGACATTCTAGTGGCCACCCCCTCTTTCCCCATCCCTCAGTGCTACACTGATCTCCCATACTTCTCCCACACCTGATCCTGCCCCCGCTTTACTTCCTCCTCCTCCTCCTCCTTCTCTCTCTCTTAGGTTCCTCCTTCGCTCTACCTTCCATGATTATTTTGTTCTGCCTTCTAAGTAAGACTGAAACATCCACACTTTGGTCATCCTGTTTTCTTGAGCTCTGTGAGTTATATCGTGGGCATTCTGAGCTTTTGGACTAGTATCCACTTATCAGTGAGTACATGCATTGTGTGTTCTTTTATGACTGGGTTACCTCACTCATAATGATATTTTCTATTTCTATCCACTTGCCTGTGAATTTCATGAAGTCACTGTTTTTTAATAGCCATGTAGTACTCTAATGTGTCAATGTGTCACATTTTCTGTATTCTGGGTAGTTTTCAGTTTCTAGCTATTATAAATAAGACTGCTATAAACATAGTGGAGCAGGTGTCCTTGTTATATCTTGAAGCATCTTTTGAGTGTATGCTCAGGAGTAGTATAGCTGGGTCCTCAGGTAGAACTAGGTAGAACCAATTTTCTGAGGAACCCCCAGACTGTTTTCCAGAGTGGCTGTACCAGCTTCAATCACAAGCAGTGGAGGCGTGTTCCTCTTTCTTCTCCCTGCTCTTTCCACTGCTGTTCTCCCGTGAGTTGTCTTTATCCTATCTCTGACTCATTCTGTCAAATCATTTTATGATCCGTAATTTCTGATACCTAAATGAGATGTAAGGTTCAGACATGACTGTTTACTTCTACAAACTTGTCCAGAGCTAAGATCTCGCCAGCAAGAACACACTCGGACAACTGGATTCTTCTGTGGCAAAGCTTTATTGCTTCATCATGAGGAAGACCCCGAGCCCCAGAAATGGTGCAGCTTATATATGTCTTAGTGTGGCGTGTCTGCACCTGATTGGCTGCTTGCTCATAATTTCAAAAGTACACCCCGGGATGGGTCGTGACTTGGTGCGAATTCACTCTTAACACTTGCGCACATTAAATGTTTATAGTTATGAACAACAGAGGCCAACGCCATCCTGTAATGGCAATTGCTCACAGCTCTCTACACAAACTAACTTTACCTTCATTGTTTGGGATTCAAGTTGTTTACTAAGGGTATATTTGTATTTCAGCTAGATGTGATCCAGGGCATGTCTGCATTCTAGCAGAAATACAGCTTTGGATGTGATTCCTTTCCAGAGTAGCCATTTGGCTCAATTAAAATTTCTGTACATCTATGGATTTATCTGTCTTTGATATGATTAAATTGATAAAGCATCTTTCTTTGCCAATACTGTGCAGTCTTTTAAAAGTATTTTTCTTTTTATCTTTTTAAATTTATTTTTAATTGAATTAAGTTATTTTAATTGAAATAAGTTTTTCAGTTTACAACTTACTCATTGCCCCCTTCCTGGTCACCCTTCTTGCACAATCTTTCCCCTATTCCCTTTCTCCTCTGGGCAGGTGGGAGGCCCCTACCCTCATACTTTAAATCTCTGTAAGACTAGGTGCTTCCTCTCCTACTAAGGCCAGATAAGGCAGCCAAGCTAGAAGAATGTATCTTATGGAAAAGCAACTGCTTTTGGCATAGTCCCCACTCCAATTGTTTCGGACCCACATGAAGACCAAGCTGCATATCTGATAAATATGTGTGGGGAAACCCAGGAACAGGCTGTGTATATACTTTGGTTGGTGGTCCAGTCTCTTATAGTGCAAGGGTCCAGATTAGTTTACTCTGTTGTTTCTCTGTAGAGATCCTCTCCCCTTCATGACCCACAATCATTCCATTTATTCTTCCCAGGCTTCCCCAGCTCCATCCTCTGTTTTGCTGTCAGAATATCAGTATCTGTCTGAGTCAGTGCTGGGTTGAGCTACTCAGAGGACAATATGCCCTCAGCTGCAAGCAAAACAGAAAATCATTAATAGTATTAGGGATTGGTGCTTGCCCATGGGATGGGTCTCAAGTTGGCCTGGTTATGGGTTGGCCATTCCTTCAGTCTCTGCTCCATCCCCCATGCTTGCATTTCTTATGTACAGGGTAAAATTGGGGTTGAAAGTATTGTGGGTGGTTGATGTCTCTATCCGTTGCCTGAATATAATAGGTGGCTTCTTCAGGTTCCATATCCCCAATGTTGTTAATCACAGTTAAGGTCACCCTCATTGATTCTTGGGTACCTTTTTTATCCCAGGCCTCTATCTTGTCCTGGCTGTGCCCATCACCTCACTAGCCCAGTCATTTGAAGATTTCCATTAATTTTCATTGCCATCTGACCATCTCTCCTGTCCTTCCCACACCTGATCCAGAACTTGTCCATCCCACTTCCTCTGCCCTCTCCCTCTAACTTCCCTCCCTTCATCTGCTTCTTATGAGTATTTTATTCACCCTTTTAAATTAAATTCAAGCATTCTCACTTCTTGTGCCTTCCTTCTCCTTTACAATCTTTGTTTTTTTGGAGTGTAACATGGTACCTGTAAATACAGGTACCATGGCTAATACACACTTATGAGTATAGGTTCTGTATGTCATTTTGAGTCTCAGTTATTATCACACAGGATGATATTCTTAAGTACCATCCATTAGCCTTCAAAATTCATGATATCTTTGTTTTTAATAGCTGAATAGTATTTCATTGTGCAGATATGCCACACTTTATCTAATCTTCAATTGATGGAAATCTAGGTTATTTCCAGTTACTATTATGAATTAAGCTGATCTTTTGTTTTTCCATATGAAGTTGACAATTGCTTTTTTGAGATCTATAAAAAAATTGTGTGGAATTTTGATGGGGGTTGCATTTAATATGTAGATTGCTTTTTGTAAAATGGCCATTTTCACTATCTCTCCATGAGCATGGGAGATCTATCTTCTTCAATTTCTTTCTTCAGAGACTTGAAGTTATTGTCATATAGACAATTCATTTGCTTCGTTAGAGTCACACCAAGGTATTTGTATTATTTGTGACTATTGTGAAGGGTGTTGTTTCCCTAATTTTTTCTTGTCCCTTTTATCATTTGTATAAAGGGTGCTATAGATGTTTATGAGTTAATATTGTATCCAGCCACTTTGCTGAAGGTGGTTATCAGCTGTAGGAGTTTTTTGGTAGAATTTTTTTGGTAGCTTCTGTATACTATGGCATCATTCACAAATAGTGATACTCTGACTTATTTTATAATTTGTATCTTCCTGATCCTCTTTAGTTGTCTTTTTGCTCTGGTTAGAACTTCAGATACCATATTGTATAGATATAGAGAGTGGGCAGTCTTGCCTTGTCCCTCAATTTAGTAAAATTGCTTTAAGTTTCTCTCCATTTAGTTTGAAGTTAACTATTAGCTTGCTGCATATTGCTTTAATCACCTTACGTATGTACCTTGTGTTCCTTATTTCTCTAGTACCTTTAACATGAAAAGTTGTTGAATTTTATAAAAGTTAAGTTTTTCTGTATCTAATGGGATAATATTGTGATTTTTTTCCTTTCATTCTGTTTATATGGTGGATTACATTGATGGATTTTTTATATATGGAACCATCCCTTCATTCCTGGGATGAAAGACTATTGATCATGATAAATGGTATCTTTGATATGTTCGTGGATTCAGCTTAGGAGTCTTTTATTGAGTATTTTTGCATTAATATTGATAAGACAAATATGTCTGAAAATCTCTTTGTTGAGTCTGTGTTTTTAGATATCTGTGGCCTAATAGAATGAATTTGGCAGTGTTCCTTCTGTTTCTATTTCTTGTATTAGTTTGAAGACTATTGGTATTAGCTCTTCTTTGAAAGTCTGGTAGAAATCTGCACTGAAATGATTTGGCCCTGTCCTTTCTTTACTTGTGAGACTTTAAAGGAATGTTTCTATTTCTTTAGGGGTTATGGGGCTTTTTAAATAGTTTACCTAATCTTGATTTACCCTTGGTAAGTGTTTGCTCTCTAGAAAAATCATCAATTTCACTGACATTTTCCAATTTTGTGTTGTACATTCTTTTGAAATAAGACATAACAATTCCATAAATTTCCTCAATGACAGTTTTTATGTCTCCATTTTCATTACTGATTTTGTATATTTGGATACCATCTATCTGTCTCTTGGTGAGCTTGGCTTTTTTTTTTTTAAATCTATCTTGTTTTCTCAAAGAACCAACTCTTGATTTTGTTGATTCTTTGAATTGTTTTCTTTGTTTCTAACTGATGGTTTTCTTTTTTTTTTTTTTTTTTTTTTTTTGGTTTTTCGAGACAGGGTTTCTCTGTATAGCCCTGGCTGTCCTGGAACTCACTCTGTAGACCGGGCTAGCCTCGGACTCATAAATCCACCTGCCTCTGCCTCCCAAGTGCTGGGATTAAAGGTGTGCGCCACCACGCCCAGCTAACTGATGGTTTTCAACCCTGATTTTGACTATTTCCTGCTTTCAACTCCCATTTCTTGTGATTACTTCTTTGCCATAGTCTTATTTTCTGATGTGGCCAGTAACCACATACTCCTAACCCAGTACATTCACAATTTAGCCATGAGACACAAAAGAAGAATCCAAATGATAGCAGAAGTTAAGTAGTGAATACAGTTGTCTCAGCTTTTTCCTTTGAGAGAAATAAAGAAGCATCCAATACAAATTCAAAAAGAACAGGCATAAAACATAGTGGAACTGAGAAGAGAGACTAAACTAGCTATGAAATGCAGGCAAGAGAGTTTGAACAGTGATAACTGTATAGAGAAAGACCTGAGTAATCTTTGTAAATTTCTCTTTGAGTGTTGAGGAAAATTCTTATCAGGGGATGAGTTTAAAAAAGCAATAAACAAAATAGCTGGACAGTTGTGGCACATGTCTTTAATCCCAGCATTTCAGAGGCAGAGGCAGGCAGTTTTCTGAGTTCAAGGCCAGCTTGGTCTACAGAGTGAGTGCCAGGACAGCCAGGGCTACACAGAGAAACCATGTCTCGAAAAACCAAAATAAACAAACAAACAAATAAACAAGTAGATAGATAGATAGATAGATAGATAGATAGATAGATAGATAGATAGAAAAAAGCAATCAAATCTAGGGTAAACAACCACTAGAAAAATTAGAGAGATTTTTACAAATAGACAAAGTACATTTGTCACCAGAGCCTCTTTTTACAATAAGACTAAGAGACTCAACAGTCCATACCTGGCGCCAGTGATTTGTTCAGTGGCCTATTATGTATAGAAGTACTATCCACCTTTGTAGAGTATTTGCCTTCAATATCTCTTTTATGGTTTCAAATAGACAAAGATGATAGGTTTCTGTGTGGATTATTATTTTACTAGATTTTTACTATTATTAATGTTCTCCTTTTCTGATCTTTATTTTCATCCTACCATCTCTTTACTTTGTTTCAATCTTTCTGCCCCAGTATTCTCTATATCACCCCCACTGTACCCACTTGCTAATATTCCTCTCCTTTGAGGTAATCCCCTCCCCCATTGACTCCTTACTATCTTCATAGGTTCTGGACATACTCCAAGTTAAACACACAGAACTGGGCTGGTGAGATGGCTCAGTGGGTAAGAGCACCCGACTGCTCTTCTTAAGGTCCGGAGTTCAAATCCCAGCAACCACATGGTGGCTCACAACCATCTATAACAAGATCTGACTCCCTCTTCTGGAGTGTCTGAAGACAGCTACAATGTACTTACATATAATAAATAAATAAATCTTTAAAAAAAATTAAACACACAGAACTGATGAATGAATCAAGGGTAGGATCTGGCTTTGAGAGAGAACATATGGTGTTTTGCTTTCTGTGCCTCTATACTTCCTTCAATATAACTTTTTTTCCCCTCACCTTCATTCATTTACCTAAAAAGCCCACAAGTCCATATTTTCTTACAACAGAATAAAATTCAATTTTATTCATGTACCACATTTTCAATATCAGTTCATCAGATGAAGGACACCAAGACTCATTATTTTTAAAAAGTGTTAGAGAGTCCCCCAAAACAATAGTTTCTCTGCTAGCTCACCAGAACTAATTTGTAAAACCCTGATGTTGAATATGCTACATACCTTAGGTATAAGCTATAGAGAAATCAACTTGGAAGCAAGCTGGAAGCTCCTTCTTTACTAGTTCTAAAACTGATGGATGGTGCTATGGGAGAGTAAGACACAGTGCTCCCCTACATTTATGAACCCACAGAACAAAGAATACTGTGTGAACAATATTTTGCCACCAGACAAAATGTGTCTAATAATGTGACAGTGACATGAATAAAGGACAATAAGCAACTAATAAGTATAATAAACCTTATATACAATCCATAAGTGAGCAAGTTTTAGGCTCTGGGAAGAAACTATTACTATTGCTTAATGAAGCTGACACAGCAGTTCACCACCTCTACATATCTACATTTATATACACAGGCAAAAGCTAGTTTTTCTTAACCAGAGAAGTCCCTGTTTTCAGTGAACAGGTAACACATTGCATCAGAAAATGCTGAAAATAACAGCTAAGGGCTCAGACATCCAGAAAACATTTATATCATCCTTTAAAGTCTCAATAAATTGTGCAGAAGATACAGAGAAAATAACATAAGAGATGGAAGGTGGATTTAAAAAAAAAAAAAGGCTCTGAATCTCCATTTTCTTTGTGTGTCAACATGGCCTTGACAAACATGAACTTACAACAATTACAGTGTGGAAGAAGCTGATAGGGCTCTAACACTTAAGAATGGGTTTTGTGAGAACATGTAGTATAGTATCTACTTATATAGCCACCAATAAGCTCATCTGCCTCTATTTGGTAATTTCAATGCAAACACCCCTAGTTACCTTAGTATAACATTCACACAAAGATGCATACTCACTACCAGATATGAGTATGAAGGAAGGTTTTAAGAATGAGCTTTTTAAGTGTGAACTCATTTTTAAAAATGAGCTTATTATAGTGGTAGGAGAAAGAAAAGAAACAGTTTGGGAAGCATAAATTTTATCATACACATGTATGAATTGTTAAAGAATACAACATATTAATAAAAGTAGGTTAAAAAAAAAACTACTACTACTACTACTAAAAGAGCCCTGGATTTTGTAATGGAGAAAAATAAGTCCTGGGAAAATAAGTATGGCTCTGATTTTGTTAAACAAATCCTAAAGTCATATATAAAATTAAAAATCTAATAGTATAACAAGAAAAATCTGAAATATGATTCAAATTATTGCAGTTCCAGTAAAATATGTCTTGAAATACAAAGAAGAATCAAGAATAATCTTTGCTGAAGTAAAAATATTAGAATCAAACAGGGACATGAGGATAGGCAATGCTAAAAAGTACTATGATACACTTGTAGAAACTATGTTTTGTGCTAAAGAAGTTTTTAAAAGTCTGAAAATGCTAAGTAGAATTATGAAAATCTTTAAGGTATTCACAGTGAACATTTGGAAATCAAAATCTATGGTGTTTAATATGCTTAAAGTATGCATTGGTTGCAAATTACTGCACATTATGAATCTTAAAAGGATACATTTACACATTTGCATACACAGCAAAACATGTCATCTGATGAGTAAAACAATCTCAAATCTCAATCTGTCAGCAGAGCATCATTGACAAAAACAATTTCCAAAGCTTGCCATATCTATCATTGAAATACCTGAAGGAAAAAAGAAACAAAAGGATGATCATCAAAGACAAATGTGTTTTTATCTTTATGAAATCTAAAAGCCGCAAATACATGAAGTTCACTAATGAGATTCTTCTCCCTTTAAATAAGAGATAGAACTCTAAGTTATAGAAAGTAATCAGTTTTCCCAGAATCAGCAAAATGAGAAAATTTGAACGTATGCTAATAAAAGGCATTTTATGAAGATAAGAATAATCACAGAACTGTTTATTTAGAAATAACATAATATGAATAAACATTTTTAAAATAAAGAAGAATGTCTGATAGTGTAAACACTAACTAAATATATAGAGAGATCTATTTCAAAGACAAGGAAAAGCTGAATCTGGGGAAACACAAACTCATAAGATTGATCACCATAGTGTCTTCTTCAAAGCATTGTGGAAACATACATTTATATAAAAGAACAGAACAGGGAAAGCCATGAGTAGATTAATGACCTCTTTCTATTATCCCAATCACTTTTAAAGCTAATTTCTAAATAAAGTCAAAAATAATAATATGTATATATATACATATATATGTATGTATGTATATATATATACATATATATATATATATATATATATATATATATATATATATTAGTAAAATAAGCTAAAATATAAAAATCAGCCACAGTTTAAAAATGAAAGTCTAATAAAATAGCAGAATAGTAAAAGTAGAAGTAATTCACATATTGGAAGTAGTCAAACCTCACTGGAAATCGACTCAACTAGTTGCAGGTAAAAGTGACAAACTCATTGCAAACATACAAATAACTTCAAAATTATAGCCAGTAAACCATCTAGTTAAATTAAAGGAATGATTTTTGCAGAAAGCTAAAATAATCTTAAAGAAAATTACAGAGAAAAAAAATGCCAAAAACATATTAGGCAAATAGAAAACAAATAATGTTAATCTATTCTAATGCAATTTCATCAATAATTGCATTAAATATAAATTATCTACATATTTCAATAGAAAGAACAGCATTGTTTATTAAACAATACTCAACTATATGCTGAAAAACACACTGCCAAATAAAGCAATAATGTTAAGACAGATATAAGTTACAGAATTGTGATCTGCATTTTATTCCCTTTAATCTATATGATGTGTTGGTAGATTTCATGACAATAATATTACCAAATTCAACTAGGAAAACATTATATGTTGAAATCTTTTAATTATACACAATCGCATGAACAGCAAAGCAGAGAAATCCATTTACAAATAATGTATGCTATCTTTTCAAACTTAATCCTCAAGTTGTGTGTTCTTCTCTAAAAGTTCCTCACTCAATTGCTTAGTTATATTAGTGTTTCATTTTTAATCTTAAACCTGACTTAATGTTGATTTAAAACATATCCATAAGTTTTAAAATGTCCCCTCCATGTTTATACATTATTTATAAAGTCTGTAGTTAACTAGTTATGTAGGTAGGCATTTCAGAACAGACTTAGTTAACATGTTCTAGTGTTGCTATAGATGTAATTAATTTCCAGCTTCCATGAAAAAAGTACCTAGTCAATTTTAGTAATGTGGTTTATACTGGCTGATTTTGTGTGTCAACTTGACACAAGCTGGTGTTATAATAGAAAAGGAGCCTCCCCTCCCACACACACACCTTGAGGAAATGTTTCCAAGAGATCCAGCTGTAGAGCATTTTCTCAATAAGTGATCAAGAGGGAAGGATCCAGCCCATTGTGGGTGGTGCCATCCCTGGGCTGCTGGAATCCCAGAGTTCTATACTACTACTACTACTACTACTACTACTACTACTTCTACTACTACTAATACCTCTACTACTACTACTACTACTACTACTACTTCTACTACTACTAATACCTCTACTACTACTACTACTACTACTACTACTACTACTATTACTGAGCAACTCAGGGGAAGCAAGCCAGTAAGCAGTACCCCTGAATGACCTCTGCATCAGCTCCTGCTACAAGTACTTGCCCTGTGTGAGTTCTTGTCCTGGTTTTCTTTGGTGACAAACAGAAATGTGAAAGGATAAACTGAATACCCTCTTTCCTCCCCAACTTGCTTCTTGGTCATGATGTTGTCTGCAGTAATAACAACTCTGACTAAGACAAGGTTCAAGTTATTAGTATGCTTACATATAAATTGGGTCACATCATTAGAATGGTTATACCTTTAAATATTATATATATATATATATAATATATATATATATATATATATTATATATAATATATAAATGTAATACATATATTATATGTATAAATGTAATATATATAGAGAGAGACTATATCTTATATACATATATTTTTTCTCAAACTTCAGCATATTATAAAATGTGTAAATACATAAAAAGTGGGTACAATTATTAACTATTGTAAGAAAATCATCATGGCTCTTGCCAGATGTAGATTTCTAGAAAAATAGATATTGCATTTTAAGATATTTTTAATCTTGCAGTATCTATTGCATTATATTTTCATTACTAAGAAAAATAGAAGATTAGAGAAGCATACTGCCTCATAAATAAAACTAAGGTTGGCTTACCAATATAAAAAAATAAATTCAAGTAAGGGGAGGACTTCTTTCCAATACTCAAAGCTTATAGTAAGGAAGATGTAAATGTCAAGAAAAAAGAGAAGAGAGATTTTGAAGAGTGTAATGCGCTACCGTCTTGCCAGCAAGAACGACGCGACACATCAGGATCCTTCTGCAGTAAAGCTTTAATGCATCTCGAGAGGCAATGCATAAGCTACAGGAAAGCGGA
>NC_034609.1:24407489-24409048 GCF_900095145.1 Mus pahari
AAAAAAAAAAAAAAAAAAAAAAAAAAAAAAAAAAAAAAAAAAAAAAAAAAGGATTTCTCCGGGAATGAAAATGACTTTTCTAAGGTAACAGGAAAAATACATTCCATATTTCCTTTCTCCCTGTTCATGCAGTGTAAATGGCACAACCCAGGACATTTAGGAATAATGATGGGCATTTTCAGTTCTGGGATTACACTCTACCTCTATCCTTCTGTGTAGATCCTGAAATGATTGTGGCTTGATTTCTTTTTCTTTCTTCCTTTCTTCCTTTCTTCCTTCCTTTCCTCCTTCCTTCCTTTCCTCCCTCCTTCCTCCCTCCTTCCTTCCTCCCTCCCTCCCTCCCTTCCTTCCTTCCTTCCTTCCTTCCTTCCTTCCTTTCTTCCTTTTTTATTTAATTACATTTCAAATGTTATCTGCTTTCCTGGTTTCTCTTTGGGAACCCCCTATCCCATCCTCTCTGCAACTGCTTCTGTGAGGGTGCTCCCCCACACACCCACCCACCCTCACTTGCCTGTCCCAGAATTCCCACTACACTGGTGCTTTGAGCCTTCATAGGACCAAGTGCCTTCTTCCCATTGATGTCCTACAAGGCCATCCTCTGCTACATATGTGGATGGAACCATGGGTCCCTCTCTCTTTGGTTGGTAGTTTAGTCCCTGGGAGCTCTGGGTGGGGGTCTGGTTGGTTGATATTGTTGTTCTTCCTATGGGTTGGGAACCCATTCAGCTCCTTCAGTCCTTCCTCTAACTCGTCCATTGGGGACCCTGTGCTCAGTCTCATGGTTGGCTGTGAGCATCAGTCTCTGAAGTTGCTAGGCTCTGACAAAGCATCTCAGGAAACAGCTATATCAGGCTCCGGTCAGCAAGCACTTCTTGGCATCCACAGTAGTTTCTGGGTTTGGTGTTTGCCTATGAGATGGATCTCCATTTGGGGCAGTCTATGGATGGCCTTTCCTTCAGTCGCTGATCCATACTTCGTCTCCATATTTCCTCCTTAAATATTTTGTCCCCCCTTCCAAGAAGGTCTGAAGTCTTCACACTTTGATCTTCCTTCTTGAGTTTTATGTGGTCTGTGAATTGTATCTTGGGTATTCTGAGCTTTGAGGCTAATATCCACTTATCAGGGAGTGCATACCATGTGTGTTCTTTTGGGACTGGGCTACCTCACTTAGAATGATATTTTCTAATTCAACCCTTTTGCCTAAAAATTTCATGAAGTCATTGTTTTTAATAGCTGAATGGTACCCCATTGTGTAAATGTGCCACATTTTCTGTGGTGACATTTCTTACACTGAGGAAATTTCTCTCTTTTTCATAGTCTGTCATTTGTGTCCAACTTGTTATTTGTAGCTTCCATGAACTTTTGAGATGCTAGAGATACTTTTTTAAAGTATGCAAAAGTAGTTTCCATGTATGTTGATCCACATGTTCTTTCTAACTACTGAAAATAGTGCACATCAGAATCATGCCTGACCTTAAACTGTACTACAGAGCAATTGTGATAAAAACTGCATGGTACTGGCACAGTGACAGACAAGTAGATCAATGGAATAGAATTGA
>NC_034609.1:24410943-24441225 GCF_900095145.1 Mus pahari
AATAATAATAATAATAATAATAATAATAATAATAATAATAATAAAAGAATCATGGAATTCATCTTCATACAATCAGGCAGTGAACAAAGGGAAGTCGTGAAACCTATAAATGATTTTTTTTTCACACATCACTTAAAATTTCTCAGCATCTGATTAGCCTAAGTATTTAATTAGTTCTGAAAATGTGATAGTGAAAGATAGTTAGTGAATGGAATTTTCTGACAGATAATCCATTCTCTACAGAAATCTGTATTGGTGTTCCTGCACCTTCAGCAACAATGAGTTACATACTGAATCTAAAGTCTATAAGGCTTCTCTGAAGGAGATGGCAGGAGGCACTTTAAGTGTGACACATTTTACTATACTTGTGGCCTCTACATTTTAAACATTATAGTTGTTATGCTTTTGCCATGGTATTTTAAGATTTGTAAATAAAATAAAGAAATGTGACAATTTAATAGACTATTAAATTTGTTTACTACTGCACGCACACTGTATTATTTTGCAATCATTGCTGAAATAAATGTAAAGTCATATACTTTAGAAAAGAAATTGATATTATTTCTAGAAATTAGCACTTTATCCTTTATTAAATTATTTTACTTTTGACAGCATGCTTGTTTGTGTGTGTGTGTTGTAGGCGAGTGTTGTGTTTGTATGTATAGATATATTTTCATTGAAGAGGCTAGAAATCTAAGTTCTTTATTTCAATACTCACAAATAAAATAATGATGTAAAATTTACCTCTGTCTTTCTTGGGGTTATTTGTATTGTTGGCTCTCAGCAATAAATCACATTTAGAAATTAGAGGCAGTTTAATAAGTATGCCTTTTCTAGGCTTTTCAGATGAAACTAACAAAGAAAATTTCTGGAGAAAAAGACCAAAGCATGTAATTTTTGTAACCACAGGAGATCTTTTCATTAGCCTCCTCTTTGGTTTTTTAATAGTTTCCCAGATGCATCTGGGGACCAGGGTAATGATTATCTCTGTACAATTGTCTTATCTATTTATTGATACACAGAGCTTCAGTATCACCGAGTTAAGAGAATAAATTCTCTTGCATCTGTTCACATTATGATAAAGTCATTGCTGGGATAATATCAGGTTAACATAAAATTAGATTTTAATTCCCTTCTATGTTTTTGACTTTTGATATTTCAAATTACACTGCAAGTCTGATTATCTCTAAGTGATTTACACTTCTGTGTAAGTATCAGTGAATACCCAGAAGAGCTAGATCCTTTTCCACTATGGATGCTTATGCTGTATAAAATAGACTAAGTTTATCTTTAGCTAAAATTTCCTTTATCTATTCATTTTCCTGTCACAAAGCATCAGGCAAACCTCACAAAAATCAGACAATCTTCTTGCTACATATCTTCAACTTTCCAGATTGAATGTAAAATAATAGTGGCAAGCACCAGCTGGACCATCCCAGTCACCAGCACTCCCAAAACAGGAATAATAAAGACTAACATGAAATACATTGATTTCAGTATATATATATATATATATATATATATATATATATATATATATATATCATAGAATAGTCTCTTTCATGAGCAGAAATGATCTCTTAATAAATATATGCATATCAAATATATCATTCTATTGAGAGGTTGGCAAGGTTTTCGTAAGTAAGCATGATGTCAAAAAAAGTAAATGAAAAAACATTTTTATGTATGATAAAACAAGGATTATGATAAAGTTAACCCTCCACATAAAAATTTTACAAAGTTTAACAGTTGTTTCTGATGTAGATATTTGTAAATGAAAATAGAAAAACTCTGACCAATGAGAGGTACTACCTACGTATATGCCTAAAGTTCATATATTGAAAGTTTGGCTCCAACATATTACACTAGTGAGAAATTATGGAATTTTAGAAGGTAGAATCCTCACCTTTATAAATGATTAGCATTTAATGGTTGATCAAGAGGTGATATCCTTTTATTAAGTGGTATAGCTAATAATACATTGCTCCAGTTATTAAAATCTGATCCATGTTCTTACAAGAAAGTCTAATGAAATTCAAAAGGTCATCCACAAACTGAAGATGTCAAAATATGAGTGGGATTTATTCATAAAGGAGTTGTCAGCAGAAGAAGAGAATGAGAAAGGGTGAAGATAAAGTTATATTAACCAATCTTCATGGAATGGACATGAATGCCTCATTCTTGATAATGAGTTTTGTGCTACCAGAAGGCACCACTCCAGCTTCCAAAACAAAACAAAACAAAACAACAACATTACAACCACCAGTATTACTCAGTTATGACACCAAAGAACCATATCAACAACTAGCATGGAAGAATACATCTAAGGGTGCAGTAGTGGCATATACTCCTTGGCAGTAACCAATGGCTCTCAAGCAGGAATTAAGACCTGCCCAGTAAAAGGAAAACCATGCCTGCTTCTGAAGTCCTAGATAACTATTCAGTGCTAGAGAAGGCATGGTTATTGGGGAGAATCTAAAATAACAATCAAAATTGATAATGTTGGAGTCCATTCGCAATTGATTTAGCTATAAAACATTACTGCATCTAAAGCTCAGGAAATATTGTGGGAAAGTGGGTGGAAGAACCAAAAGGGCCAGGTGATCAGGGAGTTTGCAATGAGATTGTATCTTATCATTATGTCAGAAGCTATAGCCATAAATATCTCACCAACATGAGTACCCAAACATGAGCTGAAAAGGACTGTTGTATTATATATTTAAACTCAATAAAGGGTTTCAACCTTGTCTTTGATCATTCAGTTCCCAGATAAAAGACACATAACTTTAATATTTATAACAAGCTTTAATCAATACTGGACATGGGCTGATAATAGCTCTATCCTATTAGAATCTACTTCCCCATCAATAAACCCGAGTTATAATTTGCCATGTTCCATCTGGGAAGATCTAAACTCCAATTGGCTAGCCTTCATGGCAACATCTTCATGATTCACCTACACCATGGTACTTCCCTCTTCTCTCTGCTCCTCATAGCTTCTCATCTGACCCCAGCCAAGGAACAAAAACCTCTGTCTATCTCTCTTCTGCCCAGCTGTAGGATATCAGCATCTTTATTTAAAGAATAGTTTTAAATTAATGAGCAAGGTCGCATTGTACATGCCAATGCTTTGGTCCCTGGGCACAACCAGGCCTTGGAAGCCAGTATTTAGCATTATAATACAAAGCAAAAGACCAAATCTAACAGAGGGCACCTTAATTGATATGCCAAAGTGAACATGGGAAAGCTCATAAGGACACAGCCCTAACCAAAGACCATAGGACAAATGAGGAAAGTTGGGAATAAGAGAGGTAGTCTTCCTCACAGAAGAGGACACCATCTAGTTGTCTAGTTACAAATGGTCAATGGTTAGCTTTGAAAACAAACATAGATATAACATCATACAGTCTGAGCAGATTACATCTAGAAAAAATATTTCTATAAACATATGCATATATGCATACACTAACAATGAAAAAAGGACATGAATTTGAAGATTAAGGTGGGTCATTTGTGGAAGTTTTGGAGGAAAGAACCTGACAGGAAAATGTACTATAATCTTAAAAAGATATATATATATATATATATATATATATATATATATATATATCATGTAATATATATAATATATGAAATATATTATCTATATTTCATATAGATAAACTTTTATAATATATTTCATATAACTATATAAAATTCTCAAACAAAATATAATATTTTAAGTATGTGATGTAGTGAGAAGTTATTCATAAGAAGCATAAATTTAAAGGAGATAGTGAAAGTAATTGAATGTGTTATATTTACTCCTTGAGACTTTGTGGTATGGAAAAGTTAAAGATGACAGACTAGTTTGTTTGGAAGAGCAAATGGAACATGCAGGTAGAGATCTGAATATTGCTGTGCACTTTGAGTGACGTATATGGTTTTTATGAGCAAAAAGAAGGAGAAGAAATTTCTGTAATTTGGCCAGTTTTAAAAGTCCAAAAGGATCAAGGATCTCAAAATAAAGCGAGAATACACTGAATCTAATAGAAGAAAAAGTGGAAAGGAACCTCAAACTAATCTGAATTTTTTTCTGAAAAGAATAGCAATGGCCCAGGCTTAAATAATAACAATTGATAAATGGGACCTCATGCAACTGAAAAACTTCTGTAAGGCAAAAGACATTGTCAATAGGACAAATTGCCAACCTACAGATGGGGAAGATAATCTTCACTAACCCTACATCTGACAAAGAACTAATATCCAATACATATATATAGAACTCGAGAAGTCAAACTCCAAAAAACCAAATAACCCAATTAAAAAATGAGGCACAGAGTTAAACAGAGAATTCACAACAGAAGATCTCGAATGCCTGACAAGCACTTAAAAATGTCCAAAGTTCTTATTCATCAGAGAAATGCAAATCAAAATGACCCTGAGTTTCCACTTCACATCAATCATAATGGCTAAGATCAAAAACTCAAGTGACGGGGCTGGTGAGATGGCTCAGTGGGTAAGAGCACCCGACTGCTCTTCCAAAGGTCCTGACTTCAAATCCCAGCAACCACATGGTGGCTCATAACCATCTGTAACAAGATCTGATGACCTCTTCTGTAATGTCTGAAGACAGCTACAGAGTAATTACATATAATAAATAAATAAAGCTTTTAAAAAAAATACTCAAGTGACAGCACATGCTGGGGAGGATGTGCAAAAGGAGAAGTACTCCTCCATTGCTGGTCAGATTGAAAACTGGTCCAACCACTTTGGAAATCAATCTGGTAGTTCCTTAGAAAAATTAGAAATAGATCTACCTGAAGACCCAGCTAAACCACTCTTGGGCATATACTGAAATGATGCCCCACCGTACTACAACACGTGTTCCACCATGTTCATAGAAGCCTTATTTGTAGTAGCCAGAAGCTGGAAACAACTCAGATGTTCCTCAACCTAAGAATGGATACAGAAAATGTGATTCACTTATGCAAAGGAATACTATTCAGCCATTAAAAACAAGGGTATCATGAATTTTGCAGGCAAATAGATGGAACTAGAAAATATCATCCTGAGTGAGGTAACTCAGACTCAAATGGACATGCCTGGTATGTACTCGCTGATAAGTGAATATTAGCTAAAAAGTACAGAATACCTAGGATGCAACTTACAAATCATAAGAAGTGTAACAAGCAGAAATGCCAAAGTGAGGAGGTTTCAACCTGATTGGGGGTGGGGTGGGGCAGGAATAATCGCAGGATATAAAGGGAGGGAGGCTCCAGAGAGGGAGAAGAGAAGGAGAAGGGAAAAGGGGAACAGAATCAGATATTGGGCAGATGTAATAAGAGAGAAAGCCCAGAGGGCCAAGAGAATGAATGGAAATAAGCAACCTTGGGGAGTGGGAGGCGGGGGACCCTCTAAAGAGTATCAGAGACTTGGCAGATGAGAAAATCTTAAGGCTCATTGGGGATAATCTTAACCAAAATGCCCAACATTGGTAAAAGGGAACTTGAAGTGTCCATCTCCAGTAGATAGACAAGTATACAGACAGGGTTACTAACTCATACACAAAATTCCTGACCCAGAATTTTTCCTGTCTAAAAGAACTGCAGGAACAAAATGGAGAAGAGATTGAAATAAATGGTGTCCAACAACTGGTACAACTTGGAATCCATTCATGGGAGAGGGCACCAGGACCTGACACTATTATGCTATTATGTGTTCACAGAACAAAACCTGGCATGGCTGTGCACAGACAGGCCTTACCAGCAGCTGACTAAGACAGAAGCAGATACTTACACCCAACCACTGGACTAAAGTCAGGGACCCCTATCATTGAATTGGTGGGAGGAATGAAGAATCTGAAAGGGAGAGAGACCCCATAGGAAGATCAGCAGTCTCGACTAACCCAGATGACAGGGAGCTCCCAGAGACTGAGACACCAACCAGGAGCATACATGGGCTGGTCCGAGGCGCCTGGCACATATGTAGTAGAGGAATTCCTGGACTGGCCTTAGTAGAAGAAGATGTATATAATTCTTGAGAGCCCCAGGGAAGTGGGAAGCCAGGTAGTGGGAGTAGCTCCCTCTCAGAGGCAAGGGGGAGGAGGAATGGGTTGAGGAACTGTGGGAGGGCAGATTGAGAGTGGCCAATGACTGGGATGTAAATAAAGAATTTATTTAAAAGTATAAAATGAATAAAAGGAAAGCATTTTCATGCGACAACAGAAACCATACTCAATAGAGTTGTTCCTTGGTAATAGGGATCAAGTTTGCTATTCTCATTTTAGCAAACAATAAACATAACTGTATCTTTAAAACAAAACTCATGAAACTACCACACTACTTCCAGATAATGTAATCATGTCACAGAAAACTGAAACACTCCAAGAAACTCAACAATATTCAGTCTTCCTTAAAAATTATCAAACATGCAAAGCTACAAAACATGAGTGTTAAAAAAGAAAAACAACTGATTCCAATCCATAATTTACACAGACTGAACAAATATATATATATATATATATATATATATATATATATATATATACAAATTTATTAGAATTATATTCCCATGGGGAAGATAAAAGAGACTCAAAGAGAATTTTTAAAGGCTTTAAGGTCTATGTCTATAAATTTGTGATAATGTGAGATCCTGAGCCTTTGAGACTATAATACAATAAAATTATGAATAAAAATGGCAGTCTAAATGATAATTTTTATTTGAGAAGAATCTTAAAGAAATTTGCTCTTTCAATCAAAAGCTAGAATTTTTAATCTAGGGAACACGGTATAAAATAAAGACTAAAAAAAATTTCCTTTGCATGAAAAAACTTTAGGAATTATTACTGTTCTTGGTGTTTGTTTTTGGTTTTGGTTTTTTGTTTGGTTGTTTGCTTTATTGATTCTGCATACACCGAAGCTCATTCCTTTACTCTTAACACATTCTTCACTTTCAGAGAATAAACTCTCTAATGGTCTGAATAAAGTTGGCTATTGTATGAAAAAATAAAATCATTAAAAAATACAAAAAGTAAAATTATTTATCAATACTGCAGATTAACACTATTAAAAAGCAACTAATTTGCACAAGGTAGTAGGAATGGAAAACTTGCAGATTTCTTGGTTACCTGCAGGATCACATACATCAGAACCTCAGAAGCTATGCTAATCAGCTTTCAATTGCTTCTCCAAAATTGTTACAGTCAATTTTTAAGGAGGAACGGTTATTTTGCTCATGATTTTTATCATCTCCAGCTTATGGTCATTTGTAACTGGTTATATTGCACTATATTATCAGGAAGTATATGAAATGTACATATACAACTCATGATACCTGGCAACAAAAGAAGTAGCCAAAGTCTTGATATGCCTTTTAAAGTTTCCTACTCAATGATCTTGCTTCCTAATATCAGACCTCACCTGCTAAAGATTCCATGCCATGTCAATATTGCCATAGGAGGTACCCAGCTTTTAGCATATGAACATTTGTGGGCCATTTATGATCCAAATCATAACAGTGCTATAATTCACATCATCTATCTAATACAAAAGGAAAAAAAAAAACTTAGGTACTATGTTTGTAAAAGGTCACCTATAGAATTTCTTCACTAGAATTCACTACCCTGGGTTCAGCAATGAAGTTCCATAAAGGCCATAGCAGTTATGTTTTGGGGAGCTCTCAAATAGCTCGTGTTGAGAGCTGACTTTGGGTCATCTGTAGGAACCCTGTCTTTGCAAGAATTCAGAAAGCAAAAACCAGATAATCTTCCATTGAGGTACCAAAGGAAATTCTGAATGTCCCAAAATGAGCAATGATATAATGAATCCATGATGAGAAAAGAATAGTTGCTTATTGTGGTATTGAGACATTGTTGGCCAGGTGTTGGCCCAAAGGTATGTTGGTAAGGAATAAGTAAAAATATATCAGAAACACTCTAATTCTCAAGGAAGGGGACAAAATGACAGGTAGAAAATACTGTCAAAGGGAAGTATACAGTGGAATCATTAATAGTTACAGCTAGTTGAAAAACACAAGACTGAATATTCAATGAGATTGTATCAAAATTTGAACATTGTAAGTAACGGGCAGATGGACAAATTATATAATAGGATAACCCATTGCCTGTATTTTATCCCGCATGGTTCATTCATTACCACTTCAAACTAATAAAAACATAAAAAATTACTGGTGAATTCCCAAGCTCAAGCCATAGAATAAGTGAAGAATAACAGTTATTCGCAGTACAGCCTAAATGTTTTCTTTAAGTTTTATTGGTAAAATATATCATATATGATGGGATTTTTGAAAGCAGTATATCATTGAAATTCAGCTCTTAAACAGTATATAGTTTGATGTATCATAGAACCTAATAAAAATGCTAAACCAGGCCATTAAATATTTATGTGCCGTTGGTATATTGTGTGGAGAAGGGACTTTAATTAGTTTGCTGCTCGCAAGAGAATCTGCATTTCCATAAGGGAAGGAATGTTAAGATGGATGGTATAGCCATAGCTTCTTACAAAGAATGCTTTCGGGTCCAATCTGGAAACTATTCAAGCAGCATTACAGCAATAAGAACAAGATGGAGTAAGGGCAGAGAGTATAAAATGAAGATTACTCAATCAATAACATGTTATATTGTAATTAAGGCTCACACGAGGAAATGTATGGTATTGCGACAGTTGGGGATATTCTGTGCTCGGATAAAATAAGCTTTCTGTTTAGCTGAAACCACATAAGAATATGCAGTTTGCTGCTGTAGTCATGATGGTTTGGATGCATTCTTCCGATTTTGATTATTCTGCTACAAAGCAGTGCCCCACAGGGCAGCCTAGAGGACAAAGAAGAATGCAGAGGAAGAGGGCTGTGCTCTCTCCTCAATTCTCAGCAGTACGAACTTATTCACACTATTTCGAGAGTCATTATTTTTAATTATTGATTAGATACTTTAATAGTTGCCACAGCATCTTGGTGAGAAGAGTAAATTGGAAAAATTACAATTTAATTTACAAACAAAGTTCTTGACTCATAACAAGTGTTCAGCTTTGTTCCTTGCCCCATCCTCATCTGTAGGTCATTGGATGGCAGGCTTTTACTTCTTAGTCTACATTTTCTCTTAATACCTTTCTAACAAATCTTCCTATCTCTCTGGATTACGATTTATTCTCAGTATTCATTGGCATAATTAACCATGAAATACTCAAACCTTCATTTTTCTTAAAGGACATACTCATGTATATTGCTTTTGTTAGATTCTCCATTGCAATGATGTAATCTCAGACTTCATGTCAATCATCTCTCACCAGAGAACTCTCCTAATTACCACCTCTTCCAGTAAGAGTTCTCTCAGAAGTGAAATATTAAGAAAAATCTGTAATTTGTTCATTTATAAGTTAATCTTAGTTCTAATAATTTGACCTAGTGTTTCAATACACATAGAATAATGCAAAGACAGAACAATCCACAGGGGTTGTGTCACAAGAATTTCTCAAATTCATATATCCTGTTTTCTATCGGTCTCTTCCTGAGACCTTTGATTTATATTACAGTATTTCCACTGGGCTCAAAGTTAGCTACTCACCACTACTTGTAAATTTGTTATTGGCAAATTTCTTAATTATCTATTAAAACCAAACAGCTTTGACTGGGGAACCTAGAAGCCAAATACTTTTATTATCCACCGTTCTAGAGACTGGAAAGTCAAAGTTTACATTTCCAGAAGAAACATATACGGCTACAACCTCCAGAAATCTTCCCACTGGGCCAAGGGGCAGTAGAGAGAAGATTCTAAGTTTAAGGCACTATGCTATATAAGAACTTTCTTCAAAAAAAACATTACAACTAAACGTAAAATGCTAGAAGAGTTTGTGCCTGCATGACCGTTTATCTGCTGTTTTTATAGCAAAAAAGAGCAGAGAAGACCATTTAGGGCAGTTTATTAAAACACTACTCTGGCTGATGAGCCCAACTTCCTATCCTAGACAGACTTGTAAGGCACAGCACATTATTCCAACATACTGGGTGATGCAAGTTCACATGTGAAGTTTTTCATGGGCACAATCACTAAAAATCTTATATATATATATACTAATTATCAACGTAAGGCGTATGAAAATGAAAGTTGTCTTTAATAGCACAGGTAATGGTACTTTATTATTGGATCATTATTATGTCTGTTATTTGTGTATGTTTTTTTCTTGCAGAAAGAATAGACTCAGGAACCACCAGTAACATCCATCTTAGTGTACCAATGAGTTTGCTGGGGATATTTATAGGAATATGGCTGAATGGGTGATTATAGAAGCACAGAAAATTCAAAGGTAGCTGTGTACTGAAAAACATATACTACCACTGGTGGCAATTCAGAAAAGCAGCTTATCTCTTGTGTTTCCAGCGTGATTTCAACAGCTAAGGTGGTCAGAGACTCTCTCCACATCAATCCTTCCTGCTTATGGAATCTTGGTGACCCACCTTATGAATTTTGTAAACGTTAGGAGCTTCCTGAGACTGTTAATCTTTCAATAACTTGTGAGGCTTATGAAGGTCCTCACTCCCTACAGGAAAGATTTTTTTACTGTCGAGAAGAAATAGTTAAATAACATGTATTTTTTAGTTGCTGATATAAAAACCAAAACCAAAACCAAAACCAAAAAAACCAAAAAAACCACTAAACTCAAACTTCAGTACAAAATCAACATCCCATTTAAACTAAGCATTAAAACAATCCCAAACATGGAAATATTGCTTAATATGAGATCATAACATCCATTGAAACAATAAGTAATAATCTACAAAACAATTTATTTTTAATCTCTAAAACAGAAGACTCAGATTTCAATGGTACATTCTTATTTGTCTTCCTGCTAAAGGTCATAGACTATTTTGGAGATGAGGACAGAAAAATTTTAGAATCAAAAGATGAGAAAAGAATGCTGTGATATGTGGTCTTCTGGCCATGCCATGACCATTGCAGTCATGAAGTTACTGCAGATGTGGGTACCAGTAAGATACTGGCCTAGAGCAAGCCATTTCAAAAGTCAAGCAGTGCTTACAGCAGTTTTCCAAGGCTCCACCCCAACTGCAGTGCTATTGGCAATTGAAAGTTATTGGAAGAGTAAGAATTGTTTTTGAGGGTATGGACTCTTATAGGTTGGGTACTCATGTTCCAGAGGATAGACTTACACCTGTATGTGTACATACTACACTAATTGAATTCAATGGGTTAATTTAAAACATCTGAGGATGCAAAAATGGAAGGTTAAGGCAGGTTATGGGATCCAGGAGGACATGTAGGCAGGAAATAGATGATAAATATGACCACATTTAGCATATGTATCTCATTGCATACATGTATGGCATTCTCAAAGAATAAATTTAAAATAGAAAATTGTGAAATGCTTGCTATTTACATGAAAGAACTAAATAAATTTCACAATTGTTGATATTTTGGTATGTTTAACAAAGTGTATAAACATTGGAAATAGTAAATGGCACTTCAAAAAAACATTGTTGTTATGTCAAAAAAGCAAAGAATGAATATTGGTTAAGGATTGTGGCATTAAATGAAATGATATTCTAAGGACAAAAACACTTCACATATTATTTTAAAAATAATCCAGTGGTCGCTTGAAGTTTAGTAACAAGGTGACTGTACTATTTATGTAATGTAGGACAAACCAACACATGGCTGGTGCATTTATTTTGATCTGAATTATTTTCAATCATAATTTTATCAGAATTCTATCATCTGTAAAATAGTAGGCACTAAATGGTGTCTTATTTTTCTCCTTCCCTCCTTCCTGCCATACTACTCTCCTGTCATCTTTCCCTCTGTGTCTTTCTGACCTTCCTGTTTCCATTGCCTCCTCCTTCTTTCTACCTTCCTCAAATTCTTTGTGCCTTTCTGTGTTTCAGAATGTAATCTTCTCTAAGTCAGTAAAAAAACATCACCATTAAATGAGTCCTCACCACATTACAGTTGTCTGTATTGGCATAGATGTCATGCTTAAAGATTACATAATTACTGTGAACCTCATAATTAAATGGCCAAAGGCATGTCAGCATTAATAAATTTCATGTATTTTACTGTATATGGCCTTAACATTTTTCACTGTCTTCACCAATGAAATAGTAATTCATATTCATTGGGAGAAAATTAATTTTTTTAAATTAGATGCTATGATAAACAAATTTAACCCCAGCATTTGAGAAGAGACAGGAAGATTGAAAATTCAAGAACAGCCTGGGTTATTGAGATATTTGTATCATTGATGTGTGGGCATAACAAGGAGAGAAAGATTATACTCATAATAAGAGTGTGGTAAATTAAAACAATAAAAAAAGCATTCAGAGATGTGGGGAGGATTAGGTATGTTTATATTGTCACAGCACATGAGAAAATAAGATACAATATTCTAAATATATAAAGACTAAAATGGGAATTGAACATGCCTGGGAACTAGTGAGCTGTTAAATTATACCTCTGGGATTATATACATATACATATACATATACATATACATATACATATACATATACATATACATATACATATACATATACATATACATATACATATACATNATATATATATATATATATATATATATATATATATATATATATATATATATATAATTTCTGTACTCTACCTTGACTGAGATTAAACATCATAGCCCCATTTTATAGACGATATCCACAACTTAGCATAGGACTGGAGAAACCTGAACCACCTCTTAAGTAAGGATCAAAACCTGCATAAAACAAGAAACTTTCAGGATCTGTGGAAGCCATCACATTTGGAGAAATCTCTTAATATTTTCTTAGTAAAACTGTTCTGCCCCTTTTTCGTTATATATAAGTCACATAAACATTATATGTATCAAACTTTGTAACTTCTACCGTTAGTCCCCCCCCCAAAAAAAACCTCTTTTTTCCTAACAATAGAATATAAATTAAGTGGTTGCTACATGTACATTGATATTGCTGTTTTATTTTTTTTCAGTTTTGTTTATGTGGGCCATTCTGGAAGAGTATGTTTCACGGTAGACTTCCTGGTGTACTGGCTGTTATTGTCTCCCTATCACTCTTTTGCAATGGTTCCTGAGTCAGATGCAGAAGCTGTGGTGTATCTGTCTGTATTCCTTGTGATTGGTATTCCCATGATCCCATTGATTTCCTCCATGGTGTCCACTTGCAGTTTTATGTGATGATCTGCATTTGCTGTAAAATAAAACTTCTGCTTGTATAAGGATAAATATTAGAACACAGCAAGGTATTATGCTAGTGTGCACATGTAGATTCTTTCCTAAGTCCAAGAACTCACCAGCCCTAGTAAACTGGTAGGTTTCTAGTACAAGGGCCATTCCCTCCTGCTGAGTGACCCATAAGGTCAATAATATGACTGTTTGTTGCCACTAACACGTGAGTGGAACATTTTGTTCTTGCATGCCTTGGCATTCTGATAATTGTTAATAGTCCTAACCATTATGGTAGTATTGTTTAATTGCTTCTCTTCCTTGGTAGCTTGCACAGTATTATTTGGAACCAGGAAGGCTAGAACTCAAGGAAAGGACTTTCAGGTCAGACCCAACTTGTTATCCAAATCATGTATAAAAACTTGATGGGGATCCACCCCTAGACAAAGAAATATTGGAAACTATTCACTTCTTGGAGAAGGACATTTAGTTGATTGAAAAATATTGATTGTTCAATGGAGAATTGTCAGCTTTGAAATCATATATACACAAATAACAAAAGAAGACTTAATAAGTTATATTTATATACATCTGGTAATATACACAGTTAATACTCACACATGGATGTATGCACAAGTCACATATATGTAACAAATATTTTTAAAGTGGACATTGTTAATGTGAAAGTTCAAAGGCTCTGAGAGAGAAGTTGGAGGGAGGAAAGAGGGGAACATGATGGGTGTCAATCTATTCCATTGAAAATATATTTTAAAAGATATTTTAAAATGAAAAAAATATAAAACAAAACAAAATTCTATAAAATTAACTAGAAACTGGAAGGAAAAGAGCAGTGTTTTTACTAGAGGATGTAAGTAGATATTTTGTTAAATAGTCAACTATGATGAAGGTGGTGCATTTGTTAGAGCAGAAGTGAGAGAAAAAGACTAAATATTCTTTCCCTGGCCTCCTTCTTTCTTAGTTTAATATGTTTCCCTGATCCACTATCAAATCTTCAGCTCCTCTTCTGTGGCTTTCTGAATTGCTGTATCTCTAAAATTCCGTTCTTCTTTTGTTTATACTCAAGTTTGTAAAATCATTCTGCTTTCTGTTGATGCATACCACTGGTGTAGACCCCTTCATTGCTGTCAACACTTCACCCATTACCTGCAAATAGATCTGTTGTGACTTCCTCCCATGATCTAGTTTCAGTATACTGTGTGAGCTAATATATCTACAACATCTTTCATAATATTTACACATAACATTGGGCAAAAATTGGTAAAAATACAGTGACCTTTCATAGCTTAAATATTTTCAGTATGAGGATTGCTTTCATTATTTATACAATTTGCAATAATTGAGTGATGATGTGCACATTTAAAACATAGGCTTATGTACATAGTACCAGATCAGCAAATGCTAAAACAGATTGCTATTGATATGACAATTGCATTATAAATATTAGAAAATGCTGTGACATTAGAGTTTTGTTTGTCTCTGCTTCAATATGTTATAAATTGTACATCAATAACTGACAATCTTAATCTTTTGCATATTCCCTGAAGGAAGAATCTGTACTTTATCTTTCAGGCCTTGTCTTCACCCAAGGGTAGGACCGAACAGATGATCAAAAAATTATGGAAAACCGAAATGGGTAAATCGCTTGTGTACTATTATGAAGAAAAAAGCAACATATGCATTTAGTACACTTGTCACAGTATCAAGTGTCAAGTACTTAAATTTACTATCTGTAGTTCAAGCAGGAGTAATGCGTATTTGGGGGGAATATAACTATGTTTACATATCAAGTATCTGGATTCTTACTGAGACATGAAATAATTAAGATGATTACACCCCTGTCAGGCTATGCAACAGCTGTTAAAAAGAAGCTATGAAGCAGGTAAATCTTGTCCAGCACTGCATTTTCAGTACCAAGACATCTCTCATGCTTAAGTATTTATAGCATTTTTTCAAACAGCTAAATTTTTTTTATTATAAAACTGCATTCAAAACTGATTTCTTTATGCGAATATTGTTTGTCTGTCACAAATTAAGAACCTACAGTATTTTCAAATTTTATTCCTTATTTTAGACCTAACATGGAATTACAATGCTTTTATCAAAGTGTCTACAAGGTAGATGCATTGGGAGATACTTTAACAAACCTTAAAAATGTAAGTAAAAATCCTGCATTTTCAAGCATCACTATTTAATCCCTAGATATTCCACTGGTTATGTGTTATTTTGAGCTGCAGGTGTTCTATATTCAGTGTACACAATTTACAGCCTCCTTAAAAATGGAGGTTAATATACTGTTAACTCAAATACTGTTGCTTTGAAATATACTGAACAGAGTCTGCAATGGAGGAGTTAGAGAAAGGACCGAAGGAACTGAAGGGGTTTGCAATCCCATAGGAAGAACAACAATATAAACCAAGCAGACCTCAAGAGCTCTTAGGGACAAAACCATCAACCAAAGTGTATATATGGAGGGACCCATGGCTCTAGCTGCATATGTAGCAGAGGATGGCCTTGTTGGGAATCAATGGGAAGAGAATCCTTAGTCCTGTGAAGGCTCAATGTCCCAGTGTAGGCGAATACCACGATGGGGATATGGATGGGTGGGTGAAACACATTTATAGAAGCCGGGGAGGGTTAGAAAAGGGGATAGCATTCAAAATGTAAATATAGAAAATATCCAATAAAAAATAACAAAGAAGAGAGTAGTCAGTATAAGTTCCATCACATACTAAAAAAAAAGAAAAAAAATGAAGAAATGTAGCAAGGCATATCATCCTTTATTAGTCTCAGTTTTAGATCTAGTAAGCCTATTGTGCACCAGGAGGCCTGTCTGGGAACCCTTAGTGTTTTAACACCCCAAACTATTACTCATGATCACATTGTCTGCCATATGCATATATATATATATATATATATATATATATATATATATATATATCAACATGAACCTAGAACCTAGACTGCTAGACTGATACAAAGTCAGGAATTATCATCTGGCATATGACCCAAACAAAGGGGCCAAGAAATACTATATCTCCAGAAATGTCTCAATGGAGCAATACTGGATAGAGAGTGATAATGTCAATAGAATTTGATTCTAGCAGAGCCACTTCAAGAGAGATACATGAGTATGCCACTACCTTGGGAGATCTAAGGGGATCTGTGATGGTTTGAATATGATTGGCCCAGGGAGTAGCACTATTAGGAGGTGTGGCCTTCTGAAAGAAAGGTGTCACTAGAGGGTGTGGGCAATAAGACCCTCCTCCTAGGTGCCTGGAAGTCAGTCTTCTATTTGAGATCTTCAAATCAATATGTAGAACTCCAGTGCCATTCCTGCCTGGACACTGCCATGCTTCCTGCCATGATGATGATAGAGTGAACCTCAGAACTTGTAAAGCAGCACCAACTAAAGGTTGTCCTTTATCAGGGTTGCCTTGGTCATCATTTCTCTTCATAGCAAAGGAAACACAAACAAAGACTGAAGTTGATACCAGGGACTGAGTTATGTCTTTTCATAGGCCTGACCATGTTTTTGTTTAGAGGAATGTGGAATTGTGGACTTTGGTCTGGAGTCATAGAATGCTTTAAGTGCATCTTAGACTACTCTCCTAGTAGAAAGGTGGATGACATTGCTGATGACAGTGATTTGAACTCTAAGGTCATTATTATGATGTCCTGATGAAAATTATTGCTGCTTTTTGCTTTTTCTGAAGTATCTGCTTGAGGCTAAGGTGGAGAGAATTAGATAAATTGCATTGTGAAGGTAGACTCAAAAATGCACCGCATAGATTTACTCTCATGAACAGAATTTTGAAAAATTGCAGCAAGCCTAGAAATAAAATATACAAATGTATGGTTAAAGTATTAAGGGATCACCAGCAAGTACAATGGTGCTAAATCCTGTGTTCAAGTATATTAAATGGAGTTACAGAAGTGATAGCATTAAGGTAAGATCCCAACCAACTAAGCTTATTGTTTGTGTTTGCAGTGACTAAGGGACAGTTTATTATGCTAGATGTTATTTCCTGTTTATTGTTTTTATTTCGACTTTTAATAACAAGTGAACTATAATCATGAAATGGAAGACACAGGCTTTTGATCTGAATCTTGACATGGCATGACACACACTTTTGATAAGGATCTTGAGGCATAATAGCCATGAAAAGCTTAGGCCCAGGCAAGGTGGTACACACCTTAAATCCTAGGTGAAAGAATTAAGTAGATCTCTGAGTTCAAGACAAGCCTGGTACAGAGCAAGATCCAGTTAAAGAAAAGTTTAGTTGCAGGAATGGTGGTACATGGTTTTAATTCCAGGATGCAGGAGACAGAGCCATATAGATCTCTGAGTTCAAGATCAGTCTATGGAGCAAGTTCCATAAGGGCAAGCTTAGGCAGCAAAGGAGCTGGAAAACAGAAAGCTGGTGATAATAGAATAGAATAAGTGAACCATGTTTCTGCTCCAGCAAGCAGCAGAACTCAGCAGCTTTGGCCATGTGACTCTGGCTATATAGAGTTAAGAATAGGAGGAACTACTGGAACAATTGATGCTGCTTAGCTGGAGCTAAGAAATTAGTGACAATTAAGAAGAGACTAGCATCACTTATATGAAATCTTCTGGGAAATGTTTTCTGAGAGTACAAGAAAGCTATATTCCAGAGATAACCTCATGCTACAGCTAGACTTGGTGATGTGTAAGAATCACCCAGGTGGTACTGGTTTTGAGGGCATGAAGGGGACAAGAAGATCATCTAAAGCTTGATATTGTGAGAGGCCAGGGAAGGCCATTGTTGAAGGTGTATTCTTAGTTGAAGTTGAAAGCCCAGTTCTGAAGGTATCATGCAAATTAGGTGAGTTTTGGCACCATGAAGAGAGCTTATGAGAGGTTAATGAAAAAGCAGAGTTGCAGTGCAAGACTCCACTGGAGTCTTCTAATAGAAGCAAATTGGAGATGCTTGTACTGTCAGATGATCACCAAGAACAGCAGCACCAATGGACTGGAATCAACCAGAGTCTAGAGTGTTACATAGAACAGAGCTAGAGAAGTTACCCCAGCCCCCTTTTAAAACATAAATTTGTAAAGGTGAAGATGCCTTGGAACCCCCAAGATGTTAGAAATGACAGAGCCATGAGATACCTGCTGAGGAAAGCTCCAAACAGGGAGTGGAACTAGCCTATGAGAAGACAAAATGAGTTTGATATCTAAAGAGTGCTATCTCATCAGACATGGAGAGGATGAGTTTGTAGGTTGCCCAGTTGGCTTTTGGTCTTGGTCTCATCCAGTATTTCCACACTATGGCATTTTGCAAAGGTAATGTGTATCCTCTGATGGTTGAGGTATAACATCTGCTTTTTAATTATGATTTTATATCGGATTACAGTTAAGAGATTACCTGAATCTCAGAAGATACTTTGAATGTTGAACTTTTACCATTGTTGATATTGCAATAGACTATGGGGACTTTTGAAGTTGGACTAAATGCATTTTGCATTATATTCTGGCTAAGTATGGCCCCCATAGACTCACGTGTTTGAATATGCCTTGGAGTGGAATGTAGTGGTTTGATTGTGTTTGTTCCAGGGAATGGCCCTATTAGGAGTTGTGGCCTTGTAGGAAGTGTGTCACTGTGGGGATGGGATTAGAGCCCCTCCTCCTGTCTACAAATCAGTCTTCTACTGGTGGTCTTGAGATCAAGAAGTTTAACTCTCAGCTCCTATAGCCTCATGCCTTCCTGGACACTGCCATGCTTTCCACCATAATGATAATAGACTGAACCTCAGAACGTGTCACCTTTGGTCACATTTTCCCTTCATAGCAAGGAAAGATATACAAGAAAGATATACAAGAAATTGCCCATATGAGAGATAAGATGGAGTTTGTCATTTGCCTTACAGAAACTTTGCAATTTTATGAGGTCCCATNTGTCAATTCTTGATTTTACAGCACAAGCCATTGCTGTTCTGTTTAGAAATATTTTTCCCTTTGCCCATATCTTTGAGGCTTTTCCCCACTTTCTCCTCTATCAATTTCAGTGTCTCTGGTTTTATGTGGAGGACTTTGATCCACTTAGATTCATACTTCTACATGATAACCGCCAGTTGTGCCAGCACCATTTGTTGAAAATGCTATCTTTTTTCACTGGATTTTTTTTTTTGCTAATTTAAGGCAAACTCAACTGAGAAAAATGTGTCTGTAAGACTGGGCTGTAGACAAGTCTCTGAGTCAGTTTCTCAATTAGTGATCTGGCAGAGGGCAGACTGGTGCTCCTGATGCCATTGCTGGGTTGGTGACCCTGGGTTTCTAAAAGAAAGCAAACTGAGCAAACCTTGAGGAACAAGCCAGTAAGCAACGACACTCCTTGGCCTCTGCCTTAGCTCCTGCCTCCAGGTGCCTGCCCTGTTTGAGTTCCTATACTGACTTCTTTTGATGATGAGCAAAATGTTGGATAAGACACATAAACCCTTTCTTCCCCTAGTTGCTTTTGGTTATGATGTTTTATCACACCAATTGTAGCCCTAACTAAAACACTCTCCTCAGCCCATCTCAGGATTGTGTGTTGCAAATAACTTAATTTAACTGATTTCAGAGCTTCAAAGCTGAAGTGCATATTCATCAAGGTGACTTGAATGCCCAGTTTCACTTACAGCTGAGTCATATTATATTTAATTGAGAGGTTGAAATCAGACTTTAAAATTGATCCTGAGATGAATTAATACTGTAGAGTACTAAAATGGAATGGATATATTTTATATGTTAGAAGCACATAAATTTCAGGAAGCATTGGTAAAATTCTAGGTTTTCAATATTTGTGACTTCTCCTAAAAATATTAATTTAAAAATTGCAATATAATTTCTCAACAATGGCACTAGAAGTTGAGGCCTTTAATTAGGAGGTGAGATCCCTTATGAATAGCATTACTGTTTTTCTAAGAAAGGGATTCCAGAGAGCTAACTCACCTTTTCCACAATCCGGAGAAACACAAATATGACGGCACAATAACCACTCTATAAGTTTCCTCTCTGCTATGGTATCAAATTCTTAGATAATCAACTTAAAAGTAAAATGTTTATTCTAATGCACAACTTTGGAAATTGCAGTTCACAGTTGGTTGTCATATCACTTTGGGAGCAATACCTGAATAATATTTTGTTTCATTATTTATAAATCATATACTTGTAGGATAAAATTTTATTAAATTATATATACATATACACATATTGTATTATACATATCATATATATATATATATATATATACATATACATATACATTCAATACGAGTACCTTTCTTTCAAGCCACCCATATAGTTTATATTCAATAAAGTAGACAAATTATCCTTAGGAATATATAAATTTTATACATTATATTATATAAATTATATTACATAAATTATATGCAAGGTATTACATATTATATATTATACATTTTTAACATATTGTATCATATATATGTATATGTGTATATATATATATATATATATATATATATAAAATCAATTCAATATGAATGGCTCCCTTTGTCTAATACATTGCTTATAATCAGTTAAGTAGGCAAAGTAATTATTCTAAAGTCATGGCCACGTCTATCAGTGGCCAATGTTCAAGAAGTGAACTGGAAACTTACACTTTCTTTGGAAAACGATACATAGTGTTTTACTGGAGCAAACATGTAAAAGAGTGTTTTCCTGAAGCAAACACAAGTGAAAGTATGATTTACTAAGGCAGAAACATGAAGGAACACAGGTGAAAGGATGTTCTAAGAAAACCAACATGTGAAAGTACACATACTGAAGGATTCTTCACTAATACCAATACACATGTATTGGTCCGCTTTACATTGCATAGTTGAACACCATTTGTCAGGACTCCATAGAGAGAAATGCAACAACAACAACAACAACAACAACAACAAACTTCTGGTGGTATACTGCAGCTTCTTGCCATTTCAGTGGACTTGGGCTGATTGACAGAGTGACCTTAGCTGAGACAGATACGTGTGCTGAGGCAAGACTCGTGGGGGGCATGTGATGTTTGGAGAGAGTATATAAAGGACTTGGGAGTGACAGAGGCTGAGCTTGGCTTGCTTATAGAGCTAGCAGTGCACTGCTTGTGGGTCTTAGATCTTTGCTGATCTCCCCTTTCTTCAAAACCTTTTTCTGACACCCCTGTGGACCCTGGTCACTCCTGCTGACTGTTCCTGAGGCTGAGGCCTGGCTGTCTTTACTAGTCGTTGCCACCTCTGATGATTGTTGTTTGGTATCATGAATCTACCAAACTGGACTGCTGGTATATCCCTGAGTGTTTGCAAGTGGACTGACCTGCCGATGCTGACCTGTAGACTGAACTGCTGATTTACTAACGATGCAGATGCAGGTGGGATTTGTACCAAAGACCCATGTCTAAACAGGTCCACTTCCCCAGAATCCTTTCTTTTCCACTACCTCTGGTGGGTGGATGGCTAGAAGGGAGGTTAAAGCCTTTAAGAACCATCATTAAGAGTAGAGTTTTAAAAAATTAAAATTACAAGCAATTGTCTGTTTAGGATTTTAAAAAATTTAGCTTATGGCCCTGGATCCTCCATCAACCTCATTTGGGTTTTGCTTGAGTTAATTAAAGACAAAAATTACTCAATAGTAGCATCAGAGTTTGTGACAGATGATCTTCCACTTCTTTCCTACAGATAATTCCTCAGCCATTTGGATAATTTTGTAAATTCAGATTTTTATGACAGTACCTTATTTTTGCTGTAGAAAGCAAAGCTTTTCCTTGCTAAGGTAAAACAAAACTATCTATTTTATGTTTTAAATAACTTTGTCTCTATAATACCAATGTTTTAAGTCTACAAGTTTGCATTAAAATATAAAATGCAGTTATAGTTGCAGGAAGATGGTTGGAGCTAAAACTCACAATGTTCAGAAAAATAAGTCTGCCTCAGGAAGCCCAAATGATATTTTCCCTCATATGTGGAAAGGGAAAGATCCTAAAGAAGACAAAATTTAAAAATGAGATAAAAAATAACTTACAAGGAAATGAAAGGGATGTAAGGGAAGCAGCTTGCACCCTTCAGTGCGGACAGTGGAACACATGAGTAGAAAGAATAATTACATATATAACAAGGGCACCATGATGAAATCTACCACTTTGTCATCTTGTAGGTTAACACACTTTGCCTTTTTAAATATTTTAAAACTAAATTTAGTTTTGAATGACATTTTCATAATTTGCCTGGGTTTTGCAGTAATTTTAATTGATTCTCTTTTTTGATACACTTCAATTCATAGATCACTTTCAGGGTCACAAAATTAACGAGAAAGCACAGATTTCTCATGTGGCCTTTGCTCCTTTACCTGACCTCGCCTTGTCAAGATCTTCCATCACAATAGTGTAGGTCTTACAATTGAAGATATTAAATTGACATATCATTATCATCTAATAGCTACCATAGTTTCCATTCTATCAACTCCTCAGGATTCTATTCCCTTTGACCATGACACACACAATGCAAGAGGGGGCCTGATTATCAAGAAGTTCCTATAGAGTCAATGACGTGAAGAGGTCACTCCTGGGCAAGTAGGTAAGTTCTGTTTTGTCTTATCAGTTCCCAACCCAAATATTAATGAAAGTCTTGTTGACATAAAAATTACTCAGATGTTTTCATGCTGTGGGAAATGTTTTTGTTTTTTAAAATACCCAGAAGATGCTCCAACATGTAATAAGGAAACATGCTCTACTATGTTCATAGCAGCCTTATTTATAATAGCCAGAACCTGGAAAGAACCCAGATGTTCCTGAACAGAGGAATGGATACAGAAAATGTGGTACATTTACACAATTGTGTACTACTCAGCTATTAAAAACAACAACTTCGTGAAATTCATAGGAAAATGGATGGAACTAGAAAAATATCATCCTGAGTGAGGTAACCCAATCACAAAAGAACACACATGATATGTACTCACTGATAAATGGATATTAGCCTAGAAGCTAGAAATAATCAAGGTTCAATATGCAAAACACATGAAGCTCAAGAAGAAGGAAGACCAAAGTGTGGATACTTTGATCCTTCTTAAAAGGGGGAACAAAATACCCATGGAAGGAGTTACAGAGACAAAGTATGGAGCAGAGACTGAAGGAATGACCATCCAGAGACTGGCCTACTTGGGGATCCATCTCATATACAACCACCAAACCCAGACACTATTGTGGATGCCAACANNAGTTTGCTGACAGGAGCCTGATATAGCTGTCTTCTGAGAGGCTCTGCCAGTGCCTGAAAAATACAGAAGTGGATCCATTGTCCTGAAGACAGGGTCCCCACTGAAGGAACTAAAGAAAGTACCCAAGGAGCTGAAAGGGTTTGCAGCCCAAAGGAGGAATAACAATATGAACTAACCAATACCCCCAAAGCTCCCTGGGACTAAACCACCAACCAAAGACAACACATGATGGGACTCATGGCTCCACTGCATATGTAGCAGATGGCATAGTCAGTCATCAGTGAGAGGAGAGGCCCTTGGTCCTATGAAGTTTCTATGTCCCAGTATAGGGGAATGCCAGGGCCAGGAAGTGGAAGTGGGTGGGTTCGTGAGCAGGAGGAGGGGGGAGGGGATAAGGGGCTTTTCAGAGGGGAAACTAGAGAAGGGGATAACATTTGAAATGTTAATAAAGAAAATATCTAATACTACTAATAAAAATGAAACAGGCTCTAGATCCAAGCAGCATTCTACCCCCAAAGGCTCAGAAAACAGTACTTCATTTACATACGTCATTTTAATAGGTAGAAGAGTGGGTTAAAATATTACCCTGCTTCGCTATAGTTGGATTTTTCCTTTTGAGGTTGCATGACTGACATTTCCTTGGAGATTTCCGACATATGTCTACTCACCCCAGAAATGAAGGTCACAACAGACCAAATTGTGGCTATTACCAAAGTCTAACTTGGTGAAACAGTGCTGTTCATTGGGGTTATTTACAGGAATATGGGTGAAGGTTACTCACAGGATCAGAGATGATACAATGACTCAAGCCACCTGTATCAACAAAGCCCATTCCAACATGGGTGACAGCTTGCAAAAGTTGGAAGCCTGGAGGAAAGTGTAATACAGCCTCAGGTATCCTTTCCAGGTAGTTAGTTGTTCTGAACTTTCTCAAGCATCAAAATTCGACTTTGTTACATCTAGGCCAGTGTGTCCCCAACTTTCCTAATGCTGTGACCTTAATACAATTCCTTATGTTGTACTGACCCCCAACCGTAAAATTATATTCATTGCTGCTCTGTTTTCTAATGGACTAAAGGATCAGGACACTTAGATGAGATGCTCTAGGCAAACCAGTTGCTCTCTGTTTTCTTTAGGCTGCTTTTGGTTTTTCTTTCTGTTACTTCTAAGAATTTAGGCTTCTCTAAGAGTCTTCTTTTAGCCCTGTTTAAAATATGTCTACTCTCAGTTAGGGAGGGTACTAGTGAATCTGGTCAGTTGGGGGAACTCCTGAAGCAATTTTGAGTTGTTTACTTCCTGTCATAATTTGGTAACTGCAGTATCCCCCCCCCCACACACACACACTTAGAATATCCTGTTGTTTCAGCTCTCTGTCAGCATGGTGATTTAAATTTTGTTCTAAGAGAAAATGTTTTAGCTGGGCAGTGGTGGTGTACACCTTCAATTCCAGTACACTTGGGAATCATAGGCAGGCTGATTTCTGAGTGCAAGGCCTGCCTGGTCTACTGAGTGAGTTCCAGGCCAAGCTTGGATACACAGCAAAACCTGGAGGGAGAGGGAGAGGGAGAGAGAGAGAGAGAGAGAGAGAGAGAGAGAGAGAGAGAGAGAGAGAGAGAGAGAGAGAGAGAGAGAGAGAGATTGATTTAATCTTTCAGAAAACTGCTACACAGCATCAATAAGCAGCATGCTTATTATCGAGTGGATTTTGACAATTGTTTTTATCTGAGGCTCAGAACTCAGGTCACAAAGACACATATAGGGTAGATGGCCAGTTATTTACTCAAGGCAGTTATAATAAATTCATTATGAAAAGAGGCAGGTTGAGCCAAACGTATTAACTGAGTGCAAGGTTGGTTGGGTAATAATGATTTTGCTTTCTAAATCCACATGACAATGTAAAGATTTTTATATGTGTAGATTCAATATTTAACATTTATGAAATTTATAAATGGGATTTAAGATGAATCACTTTTACTATCCAGATGACCAGAATAAATTATGCCATGTCCTGTGCAGTAGTGAAGATTAAGGACATTTTCCTCCTAGGAATTGAAACACTGCAGATAAAATACCCATTAAAATTTCTACAGAGTTATAAAAATGAAAAATGTTTCCTTCACTTAGGCAGTAATAGGGCTACTTAACTAATGGATTCTTAATTATCCCATACGGCTGTGAAGACAGTTTTTTTTTTCCTTTTTCTAAATAGCCCATGCTTTTAAAACAATAATCCTAAGTGCATGCAAAATTTTAAGAATGTATGCAGCAGTTCGCTGACCACTGACCTAGGAATAAAGGATCTCTGTATGAGCTTATCGGAAGGTTGTTAAGGACGCAAGTGGGAAGTGAAAATGGCTTTAGAATCAATGATATGATAAAAAGTCCAAACAGAAATAAGTTCTAATAATCTCTATCGCCCATTGAAGTTTACAAAATCAGTGTTACACAAATCTCAAGTTCGATATTGGAGAAGACAAGAAGGTGTTGACATCTATGACAGTGAAGGGGATAGTTTTGACTCTAGACAAAAATACGTATGAGTCAAGTGGTTTGCTGTTTAGGACTGCGGAGAATAACATACGATTAAGTCTTTCCGTTTTAATGTTTCTATTTTAATGATGTGTAAAGGAAAAAAATTACTGGAGATATTATTTGGCCCTTGCTGAATCAGCGTTAAAAGCTTTTCTATATTCAAAGTAGACGTTAACCATAACAGAGCATTAACTATCTTGAAAAGAATGCCATCAAATAAAAAATAATAAATTAAAATTGCTTCTTTCCTAGGCTGAATGTTTATGGTATTTGTAAAAGAAATTTATGAGACAGATCCTCTCCCTAGAAAAATTTACTGATTAGTTTATTCTTTGACAAAAGACGTAAGCAGAACAAGTTAGCAACTGCCTGAAAATAAAGCCAGATTTATGATCTGGTCAAAATATAAGGTAAATTTAATCATCTGAAACAGGTAGAAGTGATGTATCCCACAAAACCTCTCTTCTGAGCGTAAAGATCCTGCAGAAGCTGGCTCGGCACAGTACATTACTGTAAGATGTATCAACTGGAGACAAGAAAGGAACAGGAAGTTAGGGACCACATCAAACAGAGGAAGCAATAGAAGGGATCAGGTAGATAAGCAGAGTCATGACTTGAAGATAGGTTGTTTCTGAAAGCACACGGAGACATGTCAAATATGAAATCCAATTTCAAGGAGACAGGTAAGACTGCAATTCTATAAGTGTCCCAGATGCTGTGCTTGTCTCTCTGACTCACATGCTCAAGTTCTGACCCTTACTCTCCCAGGGTGTGAACTGATGTGCAAAAAAAGGATTCACAGATGGAATTAGTTTAGTCAAGGTTGCATCATTAAGTACTGTGCGAATCCAGTGTATCTGTATTCAAAATGAATTCTGGACACAGAGACAGGGTGTGTCTCTATCGCAAAGACTATAAAAACAGTCACCAAAGAGAGGTGGGAGGGATGGGTATATCTTCATCTCTAGCTCCCAGAACAGGCCATACTGTAGATTCTGTCATCTTACTATTCATACCTCCATAACTGCAAAACAACATGTTACTGTTAGCTATGTTGTCAAGCTCCTGATACTTACTTTTAAAACTCTGTGAATCAAATGTGTGCAAGGAACATCTTCTCTGAAATAATTTTAAAAGAAGGGAACCAATCAAAATCCTGAAATCATTTAAAGCCTCATTATGATTTAGTATCAACAAGCATATGCACTCAAAATAATCTACCCTAACTAAATATTGCATTTTTTCTGGTATATTCTTAGAGCTTAATGTGAATTCATTGGTATACCTACTCATGAAAAGGACTATAGCTTCATCATACTGTATACTCTCATATCAGCCCCATTGAAATACTTGCACTTGAATTGAAAATAAATTTTTCCTCTTAATATCCAGCAAAAAGTCAATACTTTGAATAAATAACTGAAAATTTCTGACAGTACACTTTAAAGGCAAACATTTCTTTTTTTATTTTATTTTATTTTATTGCTGTTGTTTTTATTTATTTATTTATTATTTTCTTTATTACATTTCAAATGCTATCCCAAAAGTTCCCTATNCCCCACCCCCGCCCCTGCTCCCCTACCCACCCACTCCCACTACATGGCCCTGGCCTTCCCCTGTGATGGGTCATATAAAGTTTACAAGACCAAGAGGCCTCTCTTCCCAATGATGGCTGATTAGGCCATCTTCTGCTACATATGCAGCTAGAGACTCAAGCTCAGGGGGTACTGGTTAGTTCATATTGTTGTTGCACCTACAGGGTAAGGCAAACATTTCTATGTATAAAATTTAGATTTGCAATATTTAACATCTAATTATTTGAGTTTTCAGAGATTATAAGATCTTAGATATTATGAAGTGCTTTATTATCAACATATATGACAATTATGAAATGACTACATTCATAGTAATTATTACATATGGCTCCATATTGTACGTATCATCAGAAAATTTTTTTCAAACACAGACACACGATCATGAAAAGATGCTTCATTGATCTGAGTACATAGTAAAATGATTTTAGGAGTCATTTTATGACTATGTTGCTTTAGTCAAAAAGTCTTATTTGGCTTTCCCCTAGGTCCTTGGCTTATCCTGTCTTAGGTTCTCAGCTACCTGAGCAGTACAACGAATGTGATGAGTCCATTAACTAAACTGGACCTTAAATACAATTACATGTCGGTTGGTTATTCCCACATATTTGTTGTCATGATGGGACAAGCACATCTAGTAGGCAAGCAATAATTGAAGGGTGTCTTATGCTATTGCTATGAAGAAACTCCATGAACAAGGCAATTCTTATAAAGGACAACATTTAATTGAGGTTGCCTTACAGTTTGAGTTTCAGACCATTATCATCACAGTGGAAGTATGGCAGCTTCCATGCAGGCATGGCCTTTGAGAAGGAGCTGAGTGTTCTATATCTTGTTCTTAAGTGGTCCAGTCTGATTTCTCCATGTAGTCAGGAGAAGGGTCTCTTCCATATTGGATGTACCAAGAACATAGGACATCAAAGCCCCCACACACAAGTGACACACTTACTTCAATAAGGACACATGCTACAAGGCCACTCCTCCTAACAGTACCAATTTCCATGGGCCAAGACTATTCAAACCACCACCTAGAGTTTGTTGCTGGGTTGGAATGTATCTTTCTCTTTGGATATCTAGAGTTCCTTTCAGTCTCATGTATATTAGTTTTCAGCTGTGAAAGTGTTAGGTAGGCATGAGCTTGATTTTTTTTATGTTTGTTGAGTTGTGTGGATGCTATATTCAGCAATAGGATCTTATCATTAGTTTGTAGTTTGTGGAGAATAATCAGTAAGGTCAGTCATCATGTGAGAATTCTCCTATTGCAGTAGAACCAAACAAATACTGACCACATACAAACCATGTGCAAAGACAGACCTTTGATAATCTCAGTTCTAAATGTGATGTCTTCATAACATCACCCTTCCTAGTGTTCAGGGAACACTACAAAGGAGAAGTAAGAAAGGTTGTATGCCAATTAATGGGCCAGATGGAGTCCCACCACTCAGAAGTAGTGTCTTAGTCAGGATTTATATTCTTTCAATAAAAGTCATGACCGAGAAACACATTGGAGAGGAAAGGACTTATGCAGCTGTTCATCCCCAAAGCAGAAGCTGATACAGAGGCCATGGAGGGAAGTCACTTACTGGCTTGCTTCCCCTTTCTTGCTCAGCTTGCTTTCTTATAGAACCCAAAACTACCAGCCCAGGGATGGTACCACCCACAAGGGGCCCTCCCACCTTGATCACTAATTGAGAGAAATGCCTTACAGCTGGATCTCATGGAGGCATTTCTTCAAGGGAGGCTCCTTTCTCTGTGATAACTCCAGCTTGTGTCAAGTTGACACACAAAAGCAGATAGTACAATTTACCTCTTGTCAATTTGACACAAAATCACGATATTAAGCCTCAGCCCTTACTTTCATATTCATCCCCAAGATCTAAATAGCTTTGAGTCCCACAGTCTTTGCAAATTTTTACATATTAAAATTTCATTCCCTTTAAAATATCCAATTTCTCTTAAAATTCAGGTTTTTTTACAACTCAAAGTCTCTTAACTGTGCGTTACACTGAAATACTTTCTTCTTTCAAGAGGGCACATTCACAATCAAAAGCAAAATCAGACTCTAACCATTCCAATATCTGGGATCTACTCACGGTCTTTGGAGCTCCTCCAAGGGCTTGGTTCACTTCTCCACCTCTGCCTTTTGTAGCACAAACCTTGTCTTCTAGGTTCCAGATGCATGTATTCCACCTTTGGAACTGTTCTTAGTTATCATCTCATGGTACTGGCATCTTCTAAACATTGCTTTCTTCCACTGCACTGCAACTAGACTTTACCAATAGCTTCTCATAAGCTCTCTTCATGGTGCCAAGCCTCAACTCCTTTACATGACCCTATCAGTCCCAGGCCATCAATTGCCACTGAGGCTACACCTTCACCAATGGACTTTTATGGACTCTCACAGTTCTGAGCCTCAGCTGTTCTTCATGACCCCTTCAGGCCTTCAAAACCAGTATCACTTGGGTGACTCTTACACATTACCATGTCCAGGCTCAGCAAGAGGTACAACCTTGGCTATCTCTGGAACACAGCCTCTGTGCTCTCAGAAAACACTTCCCAGAAGATGTCACCTCAGTGATGCTGGTCTCTTCTTAATCACTGTAATTTCTTAGCTCCAGCTAACCANCATCAATAGTCCCAGTAATACAAAGGTTTCACTTTANTAGTTCTGGTATCTTGTTAATCACAGCTGATTCTTCAGCCCCAGCTAACCAGAACCACAGAATCTTCACAATCAANNNNA
>NC_034609.1:24441230-24472791 GCF_900095145.1 Mus pahari
GNNGAAAAGAATCTTTAATATTCCCTCTGAAATTTCACAATCCAGGCCTCCATCTTCTGCACTGTTCTCAAACATTATCTTCCAAGCTCCTTCACAACATCTCACAGAGCTTGTAACACTGAATGAATCTTACGGCCCAAAGTTCCAAAGTCCTTCCACAGTCCTCCCCAAAACATGGTCAGGTTGTCACAGGAATACCCCACTATGCTGGTACCATTTTGTCTTAGTCAGGGTTTCTATTCCTGCACAAATATCATGACCAAGAAGCAAGTTGGGGAGGAAAGGGTTTATTCTGCTTACATTCAATACTGCTGTTGATCACCAAAGGATGCAGGACTGGAACTCAAGCAGGTCAAAATGCAGGAGCTGGTGCAGAAGCCATGGAGGGATGTTCTTTACTGGCTTGCTTCCCCTGACTTGTTCAGCCTGCTCTCTTATAGAATCCAAGACTACCAGCTCAGAGATGGTCCCACCCACAAGGGGCCTCTCCCCCTTGATCACTAATTAAGAAAATGCCCCACAGCTGGATCTCATGGAGGCATTTCCCCCAATTACAGCTCCTTTCTCTGTGATAGCTCCAGCTGTGTCAAGCTGACACAAAACTTGCCAGTACAGGTACTTCGTGCTGTGAAACTTTCCTCTTAGCTCTGCTTTCATTGTTTCCCATCATTTCGGGAATATTGTACCTTGTTTTCATCAAATTCTAGAAAGTCTTTAATTGGTTTTTGTTGTTGTTGATGTTGTTGTTGTTGTTGTTATTTCATCCTTGACCCAGTGGTCATTGAGTAGAGAACTGTTCAGTTTCCATGAGTTTATAAGCTTTTGCTTGTTTCTTTTGTTGTTGAATTCAAGGTTTAACCCACAGTGCTCTGATAAGATAAGGAGCCTTTTCAATTTTTATTACATATTAAAATAAATGCTCCCATTTACTTCTTGGTTCCTTTTGCTTGGAAAAATATTTCCAGCCTTTTAATCTGAGGTAATACATATCTTTGTTGCTAACATGTGTTTTGTGTGTGAAAATGAATGATGGATCTTGTTTGTGCATTCGTTCTGTTAGCTTGTGTCTTTTATTGGAGAATTGAGTGAGTTCATTGATGTTGAGAGATATTAATGACCAATGACTATAATTCCTGTTATTTTGATGTTGTTGTTGTTTTTGGTGGTGGTGGTAGTGGTGTGTGTGTGTGTGTGTGTGTGTGTGTGTATGTGTGCTTCTATAATTTTATTTTTGCTGGTGTAGAATTATTTCCTGTTTTCCTGTGTGTAGGTAACCTCTTCAGATTGGAGTTTTCCTTCAAGTGTATTCTGTAGGGCAGGAATTGAGAATACATCCTTTCTTAGAGTTTTACTACTGTGAACAGACACCATGATCATGTCAACTCTTATAAAGGCATCATTTATTAGGAGCTTACTTACAGCTTTCAGAGGTTTAGTCCATTATCATCAACATGGGATAATGGCAGCATCCAGGCAGGCATTGTGTAGGAGGAGCTGAGTGAGAGTTCCACATCTTCATCTGAAGTCTGCTAGTAGAAGACTGGCTCCCACATGGTTAGGAGGAGGATCTCATTGCCCACACCTACAGTGACACACTTCAACCAACAAGGCCAAGCCTACTACAACAAGGCTGCATGACCTAATAGTGCCACTCCCTGGGCAAAGCATATTCAAACCACCACAATAGATATTGTTTAAATATAGTTTTGTGTTAGAATATTTTGGCTCAAAAGGTAAGAGCACTGACTGCTCTTCCAAATGCCCTGAGTTTAAATCCCAGCAGTCACATGGTGGCTCACAACCATCACTCATAATGATACCTGACGCCCTCTTCTGGTGTGTCTGAAGCAGCTGCAGTGTACTAATAGATGATGATAATAATAATAATAAGAAGAATAAGAATAAAAATAAGAATAAGAATAGTGGGAGGGTATAGTAGACTTTCAGGGAGGAAACTAGGAAAGGGGATAATATTTGAAATGTAAATGAAGAAAATATCTAATAAAAAAATTTTTAAAAAGAACATCTTGTTTTCTCCTTGTGTGATGATAGTGAGTTTTGCTGGCCATAGTAGTTTAGGTTGGCATGTATGGTTTCTTAGAGATGTAAGACATGGGTACTGTCCCTTCTGCTTTGAGAGTTTGTTGAAATGTTGGGCATAGTTCTGATAGGTCTTCCTTTGTACGCTATTTGGCATTTTCCCCTTGCTGCTTTTAATATTTTCATTGTTCTATAGATTTCTTGTTTTGATTATTATGTGATGGGATAATTTTATTTTATATTTAAAATTGTTTTATTTATATTGGAAATCTGGTATATTTCAATATTTATTTGAAAAACGTTGTCCCCCTTCCTGGTCCCCGTTCTAAGAGTTCTTCACCTCCTTCCCCTCCCCTTTGCCACTGAGAAGGTGCTTCCCCTATTCCCTCACCCATCCATTACCCCTCCACCTCACCATCCCCCACATCTCCCTTCTCTGGAGTATGAAGTCTCTACAGGATTAGGCACATCCTCTCTCACTGAGGCCAGACAAGGCAGTCTTCTGCTACATATGTCCTAGGGAGTCACAAACCAGAACATGTATGCTCTTTGGTTCATTGCTTAGAACAATTTTTTCTCTTGTATCTTCTACACCTAAGATTCTATCTTCCATATTTTTTATTCTGTTGGTGATATTTGCCTCTGTCCCTACTATTCCCTTTTTCTAGGTGTCCATTCTCCCATATTGCTTCAGACCATGTTCTCTTTGTTACGTTGATTTTCATTTTTAGATCTTGAACAGATTTATTCATTTTTTTACCAGTTTTATTATATTTTCTTGTATTTAAGGGATTTGTCAGTTTCATCTTTAAAGACTATCTGTTCAATTGTATTTTCCTATTTTTCTTTGAGGTGCTTATTCATTTGTCTTTAAAGGCATCTATCGTCTTTATAATATAGAGTTTAATAATATTAATTTTCCTGTACTTTGGTTAAGTTAGGATATTGAGGTACTGCTATGATGGGATAACTGCTTTGAAAGTCCCATATTGCCCAGGATCTTGTTGGTTGTGTTATTATGCTGGCCTTTAGTCATCTGGTTGTCCTTAGATGTTACTGGTGTATCAGGTATTGGGAAGACATGCCTAATCTGGATGTCCCCCAAGCAGCAGATCTCCGGTGGTCAGCCTTGGACTAGTTGTTCTTAGAATAACAGACCTGGATATTTCTTGTAGAGTAGTCCTGGTAGAGGCTGGCAGAACAGTGGTGGTAAAATGTTGCTTGGGTGATAGCTTCAGGGAAGTTGGATATGTCCCATATACTGTCCCAATTTTACATGCTTGCAGAAGAATTTTGATCCATCAACATTACCACTTTGACAAGGGATCACATTCATATACCTTCTAGGTCTGGGCGATATGGCTGGAATGTAGATAAGCCACGCAGACTTAATCCCTCTGTCTGTAATATAGACATACACTTACAACACAACTTTAATTCCTAATATTGAAGGTAAAGTAAATTTGCCGAATGAAATAACCATGTTTGTAAGTAATGTCTGACTGAGGGGAAGACAAAGTGATATATCAGAGTAATATTTGACAGAATGACTCAAAGATAGGATACACGCAGCTGTCATGAGAAGAAAGGAAAGAGGTGACTTAAGAAAGCAATGCAGTCATGGCTTGGTCACTTTAACAGAGATAGGTTGCAGGTGAAGACAAAACTAGCCAGAGATAGATATGGAGCCAGAAGATGAGAACAAATTACCAGAGTTAGTTTGAGGCCAAGTTGAGTAATTCAGTAAGAAGTCATGAGAAGACATTTTGAACCAATCTGCTTGGTCAGGAGTCTAAACATCTGAGTTGAACCATCCAGAAAGAACTAGAAAAGGTGTGCATATTCAGCAGTAAGGCTATGAGACATCAATTACACCCAGAGCAAAAAGGTACTTTTTATACACGCTAGACATCAAGTCTGGTGAATTAAAAAAATAATAATCTCTGATTCAGCTTCCAGGTTACTGATGAAGTGCTTTAGACTGTGCCTCTTTAAATTTTGTTTCTGAGGATGTCGATTGCAATTCTTTTGCAGTAAAAGCCTCCAGCAGTCCACTGATTAACATATATAAACTGGGTGTTTCCAGAGTAAAGATTTCATGAAGTCAGGTCTAGGGAGGCAATAAAACATGTACCTCCAATTCCAAGCTACTGCATATGTCAGGGATCATGTCCTTATTATGAAGAGAATTGAAGGGACAGTTCCCATGGCAACTTGTCCTCCTTGTGAATCAAATGTTTGATTTGTCTCACTTTCCAGGCATTCTATAACTTCTATGTCTCTACAGATCTTTCAGCACTATGGGTGGCTTCTATTTAGCTCTGTGTCCAAGACACACCAAAATTAACCTGGTAACATATACAATCTTCTATAAATAGCCTTCTCAGACTAGATGCATTAGTGATAGTATGACATTTGAGATATTCCTGAACTCCCTAGAAGTAACATCTATTAACTTTATTTTCCTTTTGCCATTGTTTGTTTCTCACACCTTTTGTTTTGCCAGACAAATCATGTCTTATACTATAATGATAGCTTAGAATATATCATATTTGACAGCTTTCTCCTCTGAGTGGCTGTTAGTGACAGTTTTGTCTTCCTTGACACAGTTTGTTGACATGTAAGAGAAGACATGATTCTCCCACCTCCTGGATAACACATATACAGTAATGGCTTCCAGCTTCATGTACCTTATGGCCGGAACCAGCCTCTTGCAGGCTGGCTGGTCAGCAACAATTATTAACCTGTCAGCTCAGCTCTGATGCCAGAAGGAAAGACAAACAGGGCTTAATTGGTATAATAAATAGTCCATATAGCCTTGGACTCAACGTAGTTACATCTGTGAAAGATTTATATATATAGTGAACATAAATTAACTGTCCAAAGAAAATGAAAAAATATAGGTGCCTACATAATTTACTAGCAAACCACCTTGTGTAGTTTTAGAGTGCTCTGATATGGTTACCAGGAGAGCCCTGTTGATGATAGGAGTTTTGGAATCACAGTGATGATATGATTGCTTCCTATGGGAATAAGCTGGAGTGAAAAAAATCTGCCTCAGGAATGAATGTTCCAATTTTGATATTAAATGCTCCACCATTATAAGACAGAGTCAAAGGAAAATAATCCCATATAATATTTTAAGTTTTAAAATTTAGACAAGAGATTCCATGGATACCAATTATTGCCATTAAGGATCTATCTTGTGAGCCAAATATACATGGGTACTGAAATGACAAAACTCTGTAAGAGTTACTGGCCTTGATAAAACTCCCATCACCTGAGAACCAATATGTATTTATACGCTGTTCCAACAATAACTGCATTTTTTATAAAATTTATAGATGTCTGTTAAGCAAACTAGATAGAACACAAAGTGAAATCTATATTAATAAACCTCAGAAGCCAGATGTGTCCTAATCACAATCCTGGGAATTCAGACACTATTAGAAAATACACTAATATCACATTATTGGACACAGTATTCTTTATTTATATGCCCATATTTACACTATATCACATGTCCATGTGTGAGTGAATACATCAGTTATGGCCTATGTAGGGAGGTTCAAGGACAGTTTTTAGGAATCAGGTCTTTCTTCTGACCTTATGAGACTTGGGTTCCAAACACAGTGATCAGACCTGATGTTAGATATTGACACTTGCTAAGCCATTGCCCAGGCCCTCAAATCCCATGCCATTTCTTTGCTAAAATACAATAATCTTCTAATATTTTATAAAATATCTGACCTATAAAGGGTACTCAATAAATGGTTGTAGAATGAATATAAGAGTACTGTGTATTTACTATATGAAATCACGGTAGAAAGAGGTAAAAAAATAGACTTCTTATACGACAGATTACATGCCAAATGAAAAATGGAAACAAAAATACTTTGAGTTTTTTTAGCTCTGCAAGCCAATTATTCTCGACACAATGCCACCAAATCCTTACTTTTCTTTCAGATTAGTGTTCTTATCATTTTGGAAATAATTGTTTATTTTGTTGCAGTCAACTAACATGCTGAAGAGCAGTAAAAGCTTGCATAAAAATTATTATATATTGAACATGATATATATTTATATTTAATATATTAATTATGTATGTAGTATATATGTATGCTACATATGCTATATAGATATAATACATAGAGATAAATTATATAAATGTATGTATACAATGTATATACTATATAGGTATATGTGCATATATATGTGTATGTGCATACATATATATCTATACATTTGTATGTATGTATTATATATACACTATAAGTATGTATATGTATGAGTACATACAATACATATATATGTGTACACATGTATATAACTATATATTTAAATCTACATATCTATCATGTTGACTTATAAAAACCTTTTGAGGAAAAAAATAACAAAACTAGAGGACTAGCTCACAAGACCTTCTATGCTGAAATTGAACTCCACTTTTCATATTGTGATAAATGAGAACAACATTTCTTTATTTAAAAGAAACCAAATGATTGGGTCTGGATGAGCAAATTTCAAGAAAGATGGAGATTTCAAATAAAAAGTCAAGATACTCCCTTTGAGAACCAGAGGTTGACAAATGAAATGGCTGTTTCCTTACTTTTCACCACTCAAGGGCCTTGGAGAAAAATGTAAGTCCCACATACCCTCTACTGTCTCTTTAGACATACTGTGTTTATTGGAAAATACTTTATTGTTGTCATTGAATTAAATACTCACTATAATTAAGGAATGCCTGACTATTGAGTGACATCACCAACTTTGTCTTTTCTTTCTTTGTACTGATAATTTAGATACAAATTAGGATAGATTTTGACTAGAAAAATATGTGAAATTACTTCTAATATTTTTACAATGTAGTATTTATTCTCTTTTAGAACCAACAAGGGAACATTTGTACTCTACAACTATGTATATACATAGATAAAACTTTTTAATATATATTGCTTTATCATTGGTATCTTTCCTCATTAAGCATTTAATATTTTTAATTTTTAATATAAAAAAGTGAAAACATATTAATAATTTCTCTATTCACATCATCTTCTCTACAAAGCAAATATATGCATATTAGACCATAGTCAAAACCTTATTTCTTTAGAATTAAGTGGTGTAGAGAAACAATTCATCCTCCAAATTGTTCTAATTTACATCAGAATTGACTACTTGCTTTAGCAGATGTCAGAGTTTCCAAAATAAACATAATTCTTCTACAGATTTGTGTTTCAGCCAGCTACTGTTATGTCAATAACATCTTACAAGTGTTATCTTTTAGAAAAAGTGTTTTTTTTTTTTTTAGTTTTAGCTTAAAAGACAATACTTTTGTTAATATTTTATATCGAAATTGAACTATGAATAAGATGCTGAGATTTGTACCAGGCATATTAAACTGTGAATTCACACTGGGAATGAAATCCAGACATGGGGAATAAGCTAGAAAGAGAGGAATAAACAGTGTCATCATTACTTTAGACTAACTGCATCTAGACAACCATGTGTAAGGTAAAGGACAAAAGGTTCTTTAAATTTTTTAGATTTTATAACTCTTGTCCTTAAAATGAATTTTATTCATTAATTATAGAGGCAGTTTTCATCTATAGATATTTTTGTGTCTTGGACTATACTGGATCTTATATCAACATAAACATTTCAAATTAGGAAGAAATATGCTTAAATTGTCTCTACCAAAAGATGGTGAAATATCCTTTTTGATTTTATTTTGATTTGTTACTTTGTTGTGCAATGATATTTTCTATGTTGCCAATATATGCTCACACAGCTTTCCAAGACAAATCATGGGCACTGTTAACAATGCTTGGCTGAAACTTTTAAAACATTTATTAGTCCATCAGTTATTTAACACTGTGAACTGAAAACATTTAAGGCACATGTATATATATGCACATGAATAATTTTAAAGTAACTTGGCTATAAAATATTAGCACTGTGTTCCTCTAAAGAACGGTTTCTCACCTCCCAAATAATTCTGATTATATTTAGTCACTGATTTTACAATTAACTGGACTATCTGACATAATAAAGTAAAACATACTTTTGAATGTTTTTCTCCTGTATTCATCTCTAGTGCTCTGTGTTGTAGCATGTAGGGCTTTTCAAAGGGCATTTCTGTCATCAACCAAGTCAAACTGAGAAAAAGAAAAGTAGAAGAGAGTAATGTAGGTTTTGTTACCAAAATTTGGGGGGGGGGGTTGATACAACATATATCTTGTGTACTCACCCCAGATACAGGCCCAAAGTACAGATGTCACCAATGTCCAGCTTGGTGAACTAATGAGTTTTACTTGGGCTAACTCAGGAGTATGGGTAAGGAGCTACTCACAGTAGCATAAATGACTCATAGACAGATGCATCATGAGAGCACATTCCAACATGGTTACAGCCCACAAAGCTTGGGACCAAGAATACTGCTCAGACTGAAAGCAAATCAACAGATTATGGAATGTCCTTTGCAAGTACTCAGTTGGTTTAAACCCATCTCAGACAGCTCAACTAGTTTCAGCTTCTTCACAGAAGGTACTGTAGTCTCAAAGTCTTCTTTACAGCTTGGCTTCCTTTCATCTGAAGGAGGTCTCTCAGTTTTATTGCTTATTCTCTCTAGGAGGAGCCTATTGAATCTGCTCAGTTTCCGGGACTTACTGAAGCTTTGTTGAGTTGTCATTCTTCAATTTAAAAAGTTTCCTGAAAGATGAAATGTTTCAATCTCAGAGGAAACTGTTAGAACTCCACAATTAGAAGACGGTTACTATGGCAAATGCCTGAGAAGATTATCAGTAAAAGAAGAAAATGTTTGTTTGCTGGGATTCAGAAGTCTCAGTCTATTGCCATGTATCTTCATCACAGATGTGTGTTGATGCAGAGCAAGGCATGGAAGCAGTAGAACTGCTTTCCTCATAGTGACTGGAATGCAAAGAGAATCAAGAAGCAGTCTGTGACAAATTATTCTTCAAGTCAAACACCCAGTAGACTAATTTCTTCAATCAGAACCCATCTTCTAAGCCTCACCAGATTCTAATGATAACTCATCAACAGAATAACCCATCCTTGACATCAGAGTTCTTAGAACCGAATCACTTCCAAAACACCAACTAGCAAACAAGGTTTTCATTCAAAAATCGTAAGGATGCATTCAGCTTCAAGCAAAAGATAACAAATCTTTTGATTTTATTTTTATACACTGATAAAATCTTGCCTAATTTAGTAGCAAATCTGTACTTACTAGTGAATTTTGATTCATCGGTCATAATAAAACTATCCAATCACACTTGTCTTCAAGATAGAATGGAGCAAGAAGAGGTTTAAAGTAAGTCAGCCTTTAATAAAATGTGACTGTGAATGCAGGGAAGGTTGCTGAAATAAAAAAAGAGACTGATAAATTAATCCATGCATTAATGATTGAGTCACTCCTGATAATGTCAACAAACTGCATATTTTCATTTAAATTCAGTTCCTTATCTATATCTCTCTCTGTCTGTCTACTTACCTTTTTAATCTATGGTCCTTTCATAGATTTGTGTGTACTCATACATTTGCATATGCTTCATTTATTAATGTAATATAAATGTAACTTTCTATTTGTATATGACAGAAATTGCCATAACAATTTCTGAATAGCACTTCAGTTTGGTATATGATTATGTGAATTTACACATTACATAATTTTGTCTAACCATCAGAATACTGGATACAGAATAATTCAAAAACCCGTAATGTGTTTGTTTCTACTCCAGTCATCTGTCCACAAACTAGTAGCTGCAGGGAACCAGTGATCTATTCTCCTTCACTGTAATTTTGTTTTCCATAAGGTAATATAATTGCAATCAAATAATACAACAGTTTGAAAATGGCCTTCTGTACTTAGCATATTGCATTTAAAGTCGCTCATGTTGCTGTGTTTGTCAACACTTTGGCTCTGTTTTAATGATCTGGTTGTATTTAATTGTATAGCAATAGATTATATAGCAATTCAAAGAAGAATGTTTTCTCCCAAATTTTGGTGACCAGGAAAGTATATTATAAATACCAACAGGCCAATTTCAGTTTGAGTATAAGTGTCCATTCACTTCTCATAAATGCACTGTATGGAACTGCTCATACTGTGAGGATACATGTCTATTTAGTTGAGTAAGAAAAGATTAGGTTGCTTGTCATAGTGCCTGGTACATTTGATACCAGTAATCGGTGGATATTTTATCTGTCTCATGCTCTTGGTAGTGCTTGGCATTTCTGTTACTATGTTTTAAGTGTCATTTGTTAACAATTCTAGCAGTTACTGATTTCTATAACATTCAAGTTTTATTCTGCACTTTCTTAAACTGTAATTAGCCCTAACATACTTGTATAAGTTCTTCAGTGAAGTTCACATATGTAGGATGGTTTCTTTGGGGTTCATCTTGCCCAGAATAGGCAGATGTATCTGGATTTGTAAATCTGTCTTTTATCAATTTGAAATGTGATCATTGTTATATCTAAAGTGTTGTTATAATCGCTTTTCTATTTGTTAATACTTATTTAAAATATTAATTAAGATTACAATATAATTACATCTCTCCCTTTTCTTTTCTCTTTCCAATGGACATGGACCATATTAATCCCATGTGATCCTGCCAGTACTTGTTCAATTTATGGATATTCTTTTGCATTTACTGTTATCACATGAACATATGTATATGTACATACACATGTATGTACATACACATATATATTTCTAAATATAATATGTTCAAACCTGGATAGTATTCATTTTGACAGATCTCTTCAGATATTTTCTAACTTCAGGATTTACTCCTTACTTCAGATTAAGCAAGATGCATTTTTCCTTTGCCATCTGTACCCTATTTCTGAGCCATTTAATGACTTTAGAATTTAAAATAATTTTCATAATTTTTTTTTATTTTCAGTTTCAAGTATTCTATTTTTTGGCCAATTATCTCTATTTCCTTTGCCTCTAAGAATATGTGTGAATTCCTAGTGGAATATGATTTAATAGATGCTTAAGAGTTGCTGTGAGACTCTGTACCCTGTTGACATCTCTTAAACTTCTGTCTTCTATTTCTTTGTGAAATATGATTGAAACTAAGGCTTGGTATTTATGAGATCTGAACTCTGCTTTTGAACAAAACTCTAAAATCTTTACATGCTTGCTTGTATCTAGTAGAATCTGTTTATGTTTGATGTTTGACTGTTTATTACTTATTGGTAATGAGTATACCTATGTGTGGATTGTAGGGGTTGTACCTCCATCTGTGTTTCTGTGATGGTGAAAGGATGTCATGTTTTAGCCTTTCTTGGAACTCAGAGGATAGCTTTAGAAAATAAAGTCTTGCTTTGGAGTTTAATGAGGTCAAGTGTCTAATTTTGCTCCTGCATGCCCTGGGCTAGCTGGCCTACTTGTTTCTAGATGGTTCTCCCATCTCAGAGTCTCATCCCACAGCAGCAGTGCTCTGACTACATAGACCACTGCATTTTACTCCTAAGTAGGTTTATGGGATCAAATTTGGACTAGTGGACTTATGGTAAAAGTGCTTATTCAATAACCAATACATGGAAGTGCATGAGCACACACATGCATATGCACACACACCTCTCCATACACATAAATAACACACACACACACACACACACACACACACACCATGAACACATGTAAAGTAGAAACAGGACTTCCTGAGAAAATGATGTCCTACAGGACAACAAGTGGGTCAAGGAGGAGTATGATACTAAAAACCAACTCAAATTTATTATATAAACATATGAAACTTTCAATAAGAGCAATAATACACGACCATGCTTTGGTTCATGTTAAGAACTCTTAAATCACATTTCTGAACAGTTGTTTTAACAATAGTTTAGCTTTATAAACCTTTGCCTATGAATTCTGCTACATCCAATGTGAGCCATCTAGTAATTATGAGGGTCTTGCTAGAAATCCAAACGTGTCTTCAAAGCATTTATTTTATTATGATTTATCTCACACATGATTTATTCAAGGTAGAGCTCATGATCTCCCATAGACACAAAGACATACATTAGCTCCACGGTCCGTCCTTTCTACATATACAGTGCCCTGGTATTCCACGATCAAAGTTAGCCAAGTTGAAATTTTACTGTACTCATCCTGTTGGCATACAAATTTTCACTGAGTCTGTTTTGGTACAAAATAGAAAAAGACATGAACCTATGAGGATTACTATGGCCGTTTTGAACTTGTTGGTACTTCTGCTTCTGCTTTGAGCATTCAGTTTCTAGGATTTGTCCAGCAAGGTACTTGAAGACTCAAAAGGCATCACTCAATTAGTTTCCATACAATGCTCAGCTTACTTTCTCTAGAGAATTTTCTTGGAAATAATTTGTGTATTGCATTTCTTTCTTATCTATCTCTCTTTTAATTCTAGAAGATAAGAAATACTGAAAGAAAATAAAACCACATAATTATTCTGAAATAAAATACATGTTTAAACAAAAGTAGTGATTTTTTTTTAAAAGCTTAAAATCATATGGTCATCTGGTTTTTCTGTTTTAAATTTTATTTTTTCTGCTCTTGATACATCTCATATTTGCATCTCAAATTTCTGTGGTGGCCATTTTACTTTTCACATGCCCTATTCATCTGGTTTTTTTTTTTTTTTTTAGAAATTACCTAGGAAGAAGGTTTCTCTGTATATATCCTTCCTAATGAGTGAGAAAGCTTCTTGCACCAATAATTTTTAAGATTCTCAGAGTCCCATGGAACATTATAAGTTACATAAGACAAACACATTTATGAGGGGTAAGGGAAGAAAGCATTATTTTCAGCGTTTTGGGAAAGAACATTCTGTACACCTAATTAGAGTTTCAGAATTCAATTACTAGAAAGAAAATAGAAACCCATTTTCTTAGAAATGGAATTTGAATCCTCTTACACAGGAAAAGGTATAAAACATACCAAATGAACAAGAAAGAGATGGGAGAAAAAGTTGGAGGGAGAGAGCAGGGTAGATACTACAGAATTTCTAGGGCATGTGTATATTTCTTGAATTTATTTCATTTTTGTTATATCTAATCTTATATTGAACCATGAATGTATGTATATATGCATATAAATAATTTAATTATTGTGTTTCTATAAATACAAAAGAATGATGACATTAAATAGTTGAGCCATATCAATATTTTAAAGACAAAATGTATAATAACTAAATATTTTAAAGTAAAACTTATGAGTATATAGCTAAATTAAAAATCATGAGTTTTATTTAAGAAATTGTTAACTTCAAATATAGTTGATTATAGTTCAGGGTTGAAAAACTTATTATGGGTAAGCCAAAGGAGAATTTATGTGTCTCTAATCAGTGAGGAAATTAATTTCAAGTTCATTAAACATATAAACCACTAAAAGTCAAACTGTCCTGGGATTCCATACTCCAAACTGGTAATTTATTAGTTATCCGAGGGCTCTGAGTTATACATGTAACAACTGGTATTAGAAATGAAAGGCCATTGATCTGATTCAAATAGGATCATGCCTCCATTTACATTCAAGAGTATGGCAACAAGACTGTAAATATCAACTAAATACAGAATAGATTTTCATAGAGAAGTAAAGGCTATTAAGGTACATAAAATTGTGTCATAGAACTGGAAATAATAGCTGAAATAGACAAAACATTGATATTCTGAAAAAAAAAACTACCATGATTATACAAATTGGACAAGATTTTGAGAAAAGTATGGAGTATTTGGAGTGAATAGATGAAAGGTATTTATTGTAGTTATGTAAACAGGAGTGTTATGGATAGAAAAGGGTTAAGTATGAGTTTCAGATGTTCAATCTATCAAATGAGCAAATAAAGAAATGTGGGGGAGAATTATCCATTCATAAATATAGAGGGTAGAAAAACAGGAGAGAAAAGAAAGTCAAGCACCCAAAGAAAAAGTATCTGCTATGGTAAAAGAAAATAAAATGAAATAATTGTAAGTCAAAAATTATGAGGGAGGTAATCCAATAATTGATTTTCCATAACCAAGTGGTCAGTTCTTACAAACAAGCAACTCTAAATGGGTGAGATCAGCAACACATATCTCTCTCTCTTTCTCACCCTCTCTCTCTCTCATATATATATATATATATATATATATATATATATATATATACATACATATACAAATAAGAAACATCCAGTCTAAGTAATTTTTACTAATTTATTTTTGAATACATGTGTATCTACACAAGAAATAATAATGAATGAGAAATGAGGCAATGAATTTGATACAAATCAAGTAATATTATAAGGGAAAGTTCTCAGGGAGTAAAAGAAAGGAGAAAAGATGTAACTATATTATTCTTAAAATAAAATAAGTAATAAACATGCAAAATATAATTATAAAGGCAGGATGAGATCCACCCTATGTTCTTGTGTGTGAACTCTGGAATAAGAAGTTTACAGTTACAGAAAAGTTACATTCTAGAAATGAGAGTCACCCTTATACCAGCGTCAGTGGTGGCCTTTTTAGCCTAAAAGAGCTACAGCACATATTTGTCACACACATGACCCTTTGAGGCATCGGGTTGATGAATCCAAGCAGGTATTTTTTCTAAGTACTAGGGAAAAGCAAAGAGGCAAGTGTTACTTCGGTCTGATGATGCTGACATTAGTTATAATAAATTAATGAATGTAGTTCATTGTTCATAGTACATTTATCACCTTAAAAAGAGAGAAGTATATCGTAAAACACTTACAATATTTTATGTTGACTACTGTTTTGAAATCCTTCTTTAGTCACTTACGGCTAACAGAACAAGAATGAGGTTGTCATTTTTTATTTTGAAAGACAACTAGAAAATTGATTATGTTGTTAATTTTCAACTGGAAGAAGTTTTGTTTTTAACCCCTAATAACTATACTTTGCTCACAAAAACTTAAATAGTCTTATCATCTTTTTCAATAAGAAGGCCTGCATTCATACTTTTATCCTGGAAAATAAGATACAGCGTTAAAATTTGAACCATGAAAGCACAGCGAATTACTTCTCTCCAAATGAGGTGGCTGCTAAGTTAGTTTTGAATGCAGTATTACATGTAAACCAAGGTGCAATCATGCCCAATATGGATTTTCAACAAAGTAAATGTTCACCACTGAATCAAGATTTTGCTCCATTTTAAAAATGACATTGGAGAGCGAAAAGAAAATTGTCTGCAAATGAGCCTATTCTAGATACTCTTCTAATGAAAGGACGAGAGATAAGTCTTTCTACCTGAGATGAATATAATGCATGACGATCAAGCCAATTATTGCTGCTGGAGGATTCTGTCAACAAAATAGCTGAGCAGGAACGAGTGTGATGATTTCTCTGGCAAGCTTGGAGAAATGGTGAGTAATTTAAAGCACAGAATTATTTCATCTAAGAAGTTCCATGACTTTGCGCTATTTGGCTAAAAGTGCTGAAAGGGATGCAGAGATGATTAATGCCGCCGAATGGTGCTTAAAGAGAAGGATGCTAAGAAGCCAATTTGAAGAGACAAAATTTCAGTTGATTGCCTTTTTCTTAGAAGAGAGCGCTGAATATACTATTTGGTATTTCAGACACTTGAAGTAATTCTTTTCTTTAAAGCAAAACAAAATTATATATAGATGTAAGTATAGATGTAGGCATGCATATATATGTATATATACAAATGTGTCATTTATATTTAGTACTCTCACCATATATGTGTGACTGTGTGTATGTGCATATGTATAACAGTATCTGATACTGTTACACAATTTTTCCCTGGATATTGCTATCCACATAAATAAAGAAATAAAAAAAATTACAGAATCAGGAATTAAAATTCACTCATAAATTCTAGAACATGGAAGGGTAAGGTCAAATATTTTAAGTCTGAAAGCTCAAATTATTTAATGATAAAACTGTAATTATGTTTGTTTCGTATGTTATTACTTTGTTCTTTATGTCATTTCAAAGAGAGAAAAATAACATATGCTTGAATTTGATGATGTAAAATAAGACATAAAATATATTTTAAAACATTTACTATCATGCCTAGAACACAACAATTACTATCTAACCCACTGTCTCTTTGCCAAATACTGCACTGTTTGGCTGCTATCCAGATGGAGTATATAATAATGTCAGTTCACCCTGTTGAATAATGTATGTGGAAATATATCTAGGATTATGGTACAGATCATAAATGGTTAAGTAGAATAAATATTATACATTTGACATAAATGCTAAATAGTAACAAGTCACAGATTTACACGGTAGCTAGGGCATAATTTGTAAAGGAAAGTTCCTGAAGGTTTTTCCATAAAGTGGGACAACATTTTACATCTCATCCCTATGCCTGACAGCTCTTCAGATATGACTCTTTCTGACTGAGCAAGTGGCAGCAAATACAATAAGAGCCCTATCTCTGCTTCAAGGGAACTGGTTTTCCAAGCTACCTGAAGCGTGTCATGACCTATTACTTGGGCTACACCTCCATCTGTGCTTTTCATCCTTCTTGGCACAACCAATTAGAGATGAAAAATTACAGTCACATAGTAGCACAGAGCAGGATGTGACTGGATACATAGCATAGGATGATGTCAAGGTGATTGTATGAAGGGCAAAGTCAAAGTTATGTACATTGGGTACTCTCAATGTTCTGTATCTTTTTGGGGGTGCACCCTAGTGTAACCTCTATGCGGAGAGACAACTAAATGTTGGTGTAGCTTCTTTTTGACATAAAGCTTTGTTTCAGGCTAGTGCACCATTAGGAGGCATGGCTCTGCCTTTATTTACTGCATTGCAGTAAAACTTGCTATTTGTTCAAGCAAAGTTCTGAAGATAGGAACCTGTGACTTCTCCTTCTTAGAGCAGTCCTGACCAAAGTAATTTTAATCACGACTACCTCCTCTCCTCCTTTAACATAAATATATCTCCTACAAACTTGGAGGTGCCTATATGCAATATTTGTGGCTAAATAAATCCCAAACTTTGATAGCTGCAAACAGAAACAAAAAATAAAATATAAAACCTAGCTAGTGTGATGAAATTAACATCAACTTACCTTCTGGGATTTTTCCAGTTTACATCTCACCTCTTCCCACTTCGCGCTTCGCACTTCCCACTTCCTCATTTGCATTTTAAGGCTATCATACTGGACACATAAATAGGGTACTTTCATATGCTCTTGTTAGTTGCTGAACAAAGTCTACTTTCCTTGCCTACTCTAGCCTTAATAAACCCATGCTTTATTTTATTCCATTTTATCAAATGTTGTTTATAGTATTTTTATTTTAGCTTCTAATTTTCCAGTCATGCATTTACCTTCAGATCCTCAAGGAGATATAACTGAATCACATGTTGTCATGAGATATGTAGAGGATACATATCATGGCCAATGAGAAGGGATCCTGTCTAGTCCAAGGCCTGACGGCTCTCTTAAACTGTCTTGGCAAATAGTAATGTAAAACAACAACAACAACAACAACAAAATGAAATTTCAAGACCTATCAAAAAGTCTGGAAACCTGTGTTTCCTTACATAAATGTTTCAAGAAAGATTGAGACATAAGATATAAGTTTAAGTAACATGAAAGATAGAAAATCTTACATTAAAAGAAAAATCGGCAACCAACATATTGGGAAAAGCTCTTTACCAATCCTAAATCCAATAGAGGGCTAATATCCAATATATACAAAGAACTCTAGAAGTGAGAATCTGGAGAACCAAGTAACCCTATAAAAAATGGGGCACAGAGCTAACCAAAGAGTTCTCAATGGAGGAATGCTGAATGGCTGAGAAGTACCTAAAGAAATGTTCAACATCCTTAGTCATCAGGCAAATGCAAAGCAAAACAACCCTCAGATTCTGCCTCACACCAGTCAGAATGGCTAAGATCAAATACTCAGGTGACAGCAGATGCTGGTGAGGATATGGAGAAAGAGGAACACTCCTCCATTGCTGGAGGTATTGCAAGCTTGTACAACTACTCTGGAAATCAGATTGGAAGTTGGACATAGTATAACCAGAGGACCCAGAAATAACACTCCTGGGCATATACCCAGAAGATGCTCCACCATGTAATGAGGACACATGCTCCACTATGTTCATAGCAGCCTTATTCATAATAGCCAGAAGAGGGAAAGAACCCAGATGTCCCTCAACAGAGGAATTGATACAGAAAATGTGGTACATTAAACAATGGAGTATTTACATTTTAAATACTCGGGTATTTAAAAAATTACTTCATGAAATTCTTAGGCAAATGGATGGAAGTAGAAAATATCATCCCACGTGAGGTAACCCAATCACAAAAAAACACACATGGTATGCTATCATTGATAAGTGGATATTAGCTCAGAAGCTCAGAATACCCAAGATACAATTCAAATACCACATGAAGCTTATGAAGAAGCAAGATCAAAGTGTGTATACTTGGATCCTTCTTAGAAGGGGGATCAAAATACCCATGGAAAGAGTTACAGAGACAAACTGTGGAGCAGAGACTGAAGGGATGACCATCCAGAGACTGCCCTACCTGGGGATCCATCCCATATACAACCACCAAACCCAGACACTACTGTGGATGCCAAGAAGTGCTTGCTGACAGGAGTCAAATATAGCTGTCTCCTGAGAGTCTCTACAGTGCCTGACAAATACAGAGGTGGATACTCTCAACCAAGCACTGGACTGAGCCCATGGAGCACACTGGAGGAGTTAGAGAAAGAACCCAAGAGCTGAAGGGAGTAGCAGCCCCATAGGAGGAACAACAATATGAACAAAACAATAACCCCAGAGCTCCCTGGGACTAGAGCTCCCAGGGACTAAACCACCAACCAAAGAGTACACATGGTGGGACTCATGGCTCCAGCTACATATGTAGCAGAGGATGGCCTTGTAGGTCATCAATGGGTGGAGAGACCCTTGGTCCTGTGGAGGTTCTATGCCCCAGTGTAGGGGAATGCCAGGGCCAGGAAGTGGGAGTGGGTGGTTGGTGAGCAGGGACAGGGGAAGGGGATAGGGATTTTTTGGAGGGAAAACTAGGAAAGAGGATAACATTTGAAATGCAAATAAAGAAAATATTTAATAAAAAATAAATACAAATAAAAATTAAGCTGCATGTCTTTGAAACAAAAGGAAAACCAACATTGTAAAGAATATTTCAATACAAAAAAGAAATTGTATATATTCAAATGAGCATGTTCCTTCTTAAATGACTATGAAACATCTACATACTAATTTTCTTGATATATTCACATACTTAAAAACAGTTATTAAGGAACCACTCATATATAAAATTTAGATTATGGTACATTTGTGTGATCATGTACTCAATAACCAATACAGAAATCAAACATATATCTCAATTTATAGTCTCAGAAAGCAGCACTTACTAATTGCTTATTTTAATAAAAAATTTAATTGTGTATATATTAACTACATATTCCCTTCTGCCAACACATCCCAGTTTAGAATTTTTATATGTAGTAAGTCATTTCTCTTCAATAGGGACGTTCCAGATAGCTCTCCTTTACTTCTCTCACTGTTTCTTTGTTGGTTGATTTTGGTTTTTTTGCATATGTCTATTTTCCTTCAACTAGCACACTTCTCTCATCTCTAGGGAAGGAAACACAGAAACAAACACTATCTGTTCGCAGTGCCACAGGATATCTGTCTTATTTGTTCATTCTGGACCTTCAAAATTTTATCATATATCTCATAAATAATTGGGAATTTATCAATTTTCTAGAAAAGTTCCAAATTCAACTAAACAATAGTGCTTATGATAAGTTTCATTACTATTATATAAAAGCACTCCTTGACACTGAATAGTTGGCTTATATATTAATAGTGTATACCACTCCAGAAAAGAACCTGAATTTTGTTCCTAGCACCTATGTCTGGTGGCTCACAAACTCCTGTGATTTCAACTGTTTAGGATCTGATAACTTCTTCAGAACTAAATACATGCCAGATTATTCCTACACCCAGACACACAGCTACATATAATGAAAATTAAATGTTTAGTAAAAGTACCCATTTTAATCTTCTCTAATGTGCAAAATAAATTTGGAAATGTGATATTGATTATCCCAAGTTCAAATCTAAGAATGTCTTTGTTTCTCTAACATGATATTTCTTTCCTTTTTTTACATTTCTTTTTTTTTTATTATTATTAGATATTTTCTTCCTTTGGGGATTCCATTTGAAATGATTTTTTCCTTACTAATGAGCATTTACTGAGAATTTGCTGAGTGGGAACACTGAGGCAAAAACTACTACTTGAGACAAGCAAAGTGTATCTTAAACTTTGGACCTTTCTACAGAACGCCGTATGCTAAACTTGACTGGAGAACAATACTGAGAGTTATGAGTTACGGGTGAGGAAAGTGATGGGGAAGCAAGAGAGACAATTTGCACAATTTCCAAGCTAATACAAATATTCTCTTCTAGATTGGGAACATGCTACGCTTAAAAAGACAGCATTTTCCTAATACCCATATGTTCTAAAAACCCACCGGTAGAAACAGCATTCAGAGATAAGAGTGTCCTGCCTAATTTCTAAACTGTTTAGGTTGTGAAATAAACATTCATTCATAATGTTCCACTAGCGGAATCGAGTGGCCATAAAGTGAAAGGCCCACTTCATGCAGGTCACTGTAGGAAGAGAAACCTTGTGGCTCTGTATTCTTCATTCACCAGAAGCTAGCCTTTTAGGAGGAATGTGGCACCTCATCTCTCTGCCGAATACAAAGCTCTAACAAATTGTGTCGATGGCAAAATGTTTGCCTCAAGGGTCGTGGTATAACTAGAGAGCCACCAAAAGTTTTTTAAAGTATTCTTTGCTGGAGAAAGCTAATTTAACCACCTGTAACCTGTCCTGTGGGGACTATTACAGCCTGACAGCATCCTGTGGAGACAAGATTCTAGAAAAGAAAATGTGCAAGATGCTTTCTTTAGAAAGCACATCTCAAATACACTAAATTTTGAAGCATCTCGATTCGTTTTTCTCATAGTTAGAATAGGACTGGATTCATTGCTTTGTTCTTGTTTGTTCGGTTAATAGATATCTTTTTCTTTTTTTTCCCCCAGAGCAATGCTACCAGGAGCCTAAATGACTCAACAGCAAGAAATATTTCAAAGCTAAGAATAAGAAGGAGCCATAAAGAATTCAGCTTAATTATCTTCACAAATCTAATCTGACTGTTCTCATAATGCTTTCTTCCCTGGGTGCCTCTGCTTCAGACCTTTTGTGTCATGAGAAGAACAATTAACACAGATTTTAGAGTGCAGGTTATATATTGGCTATGAGACTTTCCCGTTCTTGCAGGAGCTGAGAGAAAACAAAATGAGATGTTGATGTAGAGATTTTCCGCAATAACCAGGTATCATCACCTGTTACGAGCCAATTTGAAAGCTGATGTTTTTCTCCTGAGGTTTTATCACTAAAAATTGAGCCAAGATCATGACACTGAGGGGAAAAAGGAAGTGATTTTTTTTTTTCCACTTGACTTTCAGCAACGGCTCAAATGACTGTTTTAATGAGCATTTAAGGGAGGGACTGAAGGTAACTGGGGGAAAGTAGATGAGGCAGATTTTCCCCAAGGGACGTAGAAAACACCATTGACTAAAGTGCATGCTGCAGAATAATAAGTCCTTGAAATGTTCCTAAATTGAAAACAGAAAATGATTAGCTGTGTTTGGGAAAATGGACGTTTCAGTGAAACAAAACAAAACGAAACAAAGCAAAATCTTATTCTGCTTTATATTTCTTATAGTAGTAAAAGAGAATTTGTTATTGATTTTCATGAGAGGTAAAAATAAATAACTGTACAATTCTTCAAAATGTAATTGCTCCTAAATTCGACTTTTAGTGGAACATTTAATGGGCAAAGGGTGTTCAGTGTCAAAACTGCATAAGGGCATCATACTAATCCAAGCATGTTCCACAATGTGTGGGTTAATTTTAATTACTTTTATGTTTTGAATTTAAAATAAAATTATTATCATTTCCCCTTCACCTTTCTCACTTCCGCCTGTTATATATACACTCCATTGCGCTCTCTCTCTCTCTCTCTCTCTCTCTCTCTCTCTCTCTCTCTCTCTCCCTCTAATTCATGGTCTCTATTTCTTTAATTTTTGTTATATATATATATATATATATATATATATATATATATATATATATANTATATATATATATATATATATATATATATATATATACACACACAAAGTAATGACTACTATCTGTGTGATTGAAGAAAAAAAAACTTTAATCCTTTACTTTCCNCCAAATAATCACCTGTATAGCACAGTTAATAACTTCTCTGTGATGGATATAAATACTTCTTGAACTGCGAATCTACAAACTAAAAGCATCTCTCTAAGGGTAGAGTGTCAGTCATTGCACAACAGAGTCTGTGAGATACTCAAGGAAAAGCATAAAAAATAACACTCTATTAGGTCTTATCTCTCTATCTAAAGAACAACAAAAAAATGTATCCAATTATTTTTGTTTCAAGAATAGATCAGGGTCAAGAAGAAACAGTTTACATGTTTCCAATTTAATGTTCTATCTTTTAATACCTTACATGTTCCTTCTTCTACAGCTATGTTCTTCTCAGAATTTTACTATTATGTGAATGTCATGAGATGTTCTCATTGAGAAGTATCATTGAAAATCGGATAGAGGCTCTGAACTCCATCTTCTTGTGTTAATTGGGGATGGGAGTGGGCTTGTATATAGTGTATGCATAGTAATCATCATTTCCTAGAGCTTCAGTTGCATATGTTTTTCTCTTCAGTGTTTTGCTCTGTTCCATGCTTCAAGAAGCACACAGTAAAAATACCACATATTCAGAATTTGGGGGGAGTTATCACCTTTAAACAGAAGAGCACATTCTAAATTCTAACAACACTATATAACCCAGTTTGCAATTTGCTATAATCACATTTACAAGTTTTTGTTTAATTAAGAATATAACACAATAAAATAAGAAAGGAAAGAAAGGAAAGCCAATTAAAGAATCCCAAAGGTGAAGTCTCGCTGTACATGCTGAAATCTAACAAAAATACTTTCCAATTGTAAAAGTATCAGCTTTTTTATTTATCTGGTGAATTAACACTATTGCTATTTTTATTGTTGTCTTAGTCCCTGGCCCCCTTTCCTTCCAACTTGCTCCTATTTATCTGAACAAATATAAAATAGTAACAGAAAGTCCCTGGGGTAAAGTAAAACATTATTGAATAGTCCAAGGAGGAGATCTGGTCTAGGGATAAAGTAGTCCTTTTCAGTAGATGGCATCCTGACAGCTCTCTTATTTGGTGTCTTGCAGAGAGCAGATAATATCACAGCTTGCCATGGAGGCAGAGAACTAAAAGACTAAAACAGAGACCTCAGAAAGAATCTGAGTTATTGATTTTTTTTTTCTTCAATTCCATTTCTCCGAAAATGGTGAAGCTGAATGTCGATGAAGAAAGATGCCTTCAACTTTGTCCTAACATGACTTATAAACTCTGATGATGAAAGTAAATAATGTGATATGCATATCCAAGTAAGTAAGTATACACAGATCGACAGTCTAGTTCACTCCGTAGGACTGGAATCTACTTGACCGGATTTCACGTTGGGTAGTTTGTAAGTTTTTAAGAATACTTTGCTGAGGCTAGGAAGGTAGCCCCATCAATAAAGTACATGTCAGACAAGTGTAAGGATCTAAGTTTGTATCCCCAACATCCACCTAAAACTCACTTTGTTTATAATTACAGTTCTGAGGGAGTGAAGAAATGATTGCTTTCTTCTTTCTATCTATCTATCTATCTATCTATCTATCTATCTATCTATCTATCTATCTATCTATCTATCTATATCTATTTATTTATTTCAAACGCCAGAATTTATTCCACTCCTGGTCCACCCTCTGACCGTTCACATCCCATACATACCTCCTCCCTACCTCCTGTCTCCAGGAGGATGGCCGCATCCCCCACACCCACCCTGGTGGGGCCTGAAAGCCCCTGGCTTCTCAGCCTATGTCTTGTCCGTGGGTCATCTTCTAACACTCTTTTGCTTCTTCCACTATCTTGCTTCTGTTCTGTAATTGACTCGGGACATTTTACAATGAGGGCATTCTTTTCTGGACCTTTTACAATGAGGACACTCCTTTCTGGACATTTTACAATGTGGACATTCTTTTGACGTTAATGTGCTACCCAACACCTGTTTGGCCTGTGTCCCTGAGCAAATACTGTCTGTGGTTTTCAGCTTTATAAACCCTCTATTTCCCAAGAGTAAGTGAGACTTGAACAGGAATTTTTGACTTGTCACCTTCCTTCGCATCTTCTGATCCAAAATTTGTCATTGTATCTCCCTTCCTTTGAGAACCCTGTTGTTTAAGTCCTGCAGGTGTGGGCAGGCCTCCAGTCTCTTGAGGGTTTTGTGCATTTTCTCCGACTAAACCCAGACATAGCAGTCCACTGCTTTATATGTGTTGGGGGGGCTCATATCAGCTGGAATATGCTGCCTGGCTGGTGTTCCAGTATCTGAGAGATGTTGGGGGTCCAGGTTAATTGAGACTGCTGGTCCTCCTACAGGATTGCCCTTCTTCTCAGTTTCTTTCAGCCTTCCCAATTTCAACTAAAGTGGTCAGCAACCTCTGTCCATTGGTTGAGTGAAAATATCTGCATCTGACTCTTACAGCGGCTTGTTGGGTCTTTCAGAGGGCAGTCATGATAGGTTCCTTTGTGTAAGTGTTCCAACTCCATATCCTCCTTCATAGTGTCAGGTCTTGGGGCTTCCCCTTGAGCTGGATCCCACATAGGGCCTGTCACTGGACCTTCTTTACCTCAGGCTCCTCTCCCTTTCCAAACCCACAGTTCTTTCAGACAGGAACAATTATGGATGAGAGTTTTGACTGTGAAATGGCAACCCCATCCCTCACTTGATGCCCTGTCTTTCTGATACAGGTGGGCTCTACAAGTTCCCTTGACATTGACAAGCTTTAAAGATTGTTGATCTTTAAAGATTGCTGGCTATATAACATAGGTGGGTTGGTGAGCTCCTGCTTCAATAAGCTGATTTTTATATTAACAACTTACATTAAACTAAATTATTTATAACAACTAAATTAGTTGTAAGTAGGATGAAGATATGGACAATTTGTGTACAGGTACATGCAGCAGAGTAAAATAAAATCTATCCTTTTCTTATACGATATAAACTAAATCTTAAAAGGATTGCACACTTAAATATATACTGTAAAACACTGAAATTCCTAGAAAACAATTTACAGGAAAAGTTCTTTAATGTAAGTTTTTTCAGTGACTCCTTACATATAATGCCATAACCATAGGACATGAAATCAGGAAAAAAATATTAAAATAAAGCTTCATCACTGAGGCTTGTAAGATGGTTCTATGAATAAAAGTGGCTTCAAGTTCAATGAACTAAGCATGATTCCAAGGAACTAGTGTAGTTGAAAAACAGAATGAAGTCTCACAAATTGACCTTTGCCAACCAAAAGGGTGCTAGGGTATATGCCAAAATTCTACACAAAAATAAGTAACTAAATAACTATGAAAAGCTTCTACATAGCAAAAGAATATGAATAAAGTGGAATGGCCATAGATTGAGAGAAAAAATTTGCAAATTAGATATCTGAAAAGGAGTTTATTTTTATAACATCTAAGATTTCACAGAATATATATCAGTATCAAAGTATACATCAATACCAAGGAACATAATTAAAAATGAGTAAGGTACTTACTTTTCTTAAGAAGACAAAAACAAATAGAAACAAAAGAAAACAAAACAACTATAAAACTAAGCCAATGGGTACATAAAGAGATGCATAAGAAGGTTACCTATTAGAAATTGCAAATCAAACGTATGGAGATATACCACATTACACAAGTGGCAGAGCAAGCATGGGTAAAGTAGAGAAAGAATGAGAGGGCAGCTGAGGAGGAAGCTCTATGTTAGCATCTGTGCCTAGCATTATATAGTCCTGTGTTTGATCTCCAAAACTGCAAACATTTAATAAATTTAAAAAAAAGGGAAAAGAGGACAGTTTTGAAGAGGTTATATACATGGGAAATCTTAGTAAAATTGCAGTTGCATGGAAAAGAATGTGGATATTCCTCACAAGTTATAAGATCACATTGTCATATTTCTAGATAAGTATCCACAATAAAGGAATTCAAGATCTCAGGGGAAAAAAATCTACCTTCCATGTTTATTGCAGCAGAAGTCAATGTAGTGAAGATGTGGAATACAAACATCTTGAGAATGATGAATGAGTGGAGGAAAATGAATATACACATGTGTGTATATCCACATACAATATATAGTGAATGCATTATGTATATATGAAATAGAATATTATTAAAACATGAAAGTAAGTGAAGTCTACCTTCTACAAAACCTTAAGCAATATTAAGCCAAATACAGAAATATAAATGCTTTTTCTCTCAATTTACATATGAAAAAACTAAAATATAGAAGCAGAGTGGAACAAACATTTTGAAAGGGTATGGGTGGTAGTGGAAACAATAATGAATGATATGTTAGAGAGTAGGCACTTTCATTTTTAGGATAAAAATGCTGTGGTTTAATGTATTACCTGGGAGATAATGGGTATATTACTTTGATAGCAAAAACTATTGTAATATATATATATATATATATATATATATATATATATATATATATATTAAGTAGAAGCAATTTTCATGGACTATGTGATACAATTTTTTCAATTAAATTTTTAAAAATAAAGATATATCAAAACAATACTTGCAGCAAGGTTGAGCAGTGGAAACAGGAGAGACATAAGGTGAAAAGAGCAAAGGGACAGTCAATTGAATGAAGCAATGATGCACAGCTGGCTTCAAATACGTACACACATGTTATGAGCCAAGGGCATAGGATGGCCCCAGCAACAAAATAAATCACTCCCATAAACTCCAAAATGGTTACAGACCTCTAGACCCATTTTAGATATTTGACCTCAAGAAGAATAAGATAATAAATGTGTCTGGCTTGAAGCCACTGAAGCTGTAATTTGTTGCTACAGCCATCAAAACTAATACAAGGATGCCTTTATCAGGATTATTACCCTTTCAACTTGAAATTATCACAGTGCTCCCATGGAGCAGAGGATCTTATTTAGGGACCAACATAAGTACTATGCTAATAAAAATGTGTATATTTACCTCATGTGTTTGTTTAAAATAAACACAAAGACAGAGGAGTGCATAGTTAATGAAATCTGCGGTTTTCCTGATTGGCAATGTCTCAGAAAGATGAATCGTATTGGTAAAAGAAAAAAATTTCTCAGTCTGTATGGGTTACTATTAAAAGCAGAGATTGAAGAGCATGTATGGACATTGATTTGCTGTAGCAGTGGAATCTAGGAAGTTTAAGACTAATGTCAAACAGTTCGATTGCATGATTTTCCACAAGAAGATGTGAAAAACTGTACAGCCATGCCAAATAAGACACGAATAATAGAGATGATGAAGAGTACCACTCTAGTCTAGCTCTGCTGTAAACTAACGATTCGATTGGAGTTAATTATGGGTACTTGGGGGACTCAAAGGAAGGCAGCCTCACCCTTGAATAGACTGCTTTAGCATATGTGACAAATTACAAAGCATTCCTGTAACTTCTTGGTTATCTTGAAGAGAGTTTCTCTGAAGAGAGGTCACTGGTCTACCACACTTGCTACTGTTTATAAAGTCTCATGGAGGGACCCATGAAAATCTTACAACATTCTGAGCTTGTCCAGTCTTAAAAGTTTACAGCCGTTTTTAGTGCTTTATTCTCTGAACACTCCTCCTCCTCCTTCTCCTCCTCCTCCTCCTCCTCCTCCTCCTCCTCCTCCTCCTCCTCCTCCTCCTCCTCCTCCTCCTCCTCCTCCTCCTCCTCCTCCATATTGTTCAATTCCAGGAATCCTATAAGTTCATTATCTTTTTTCCTCAATGGTTTCTGTTAGGGGAAATATCAACAGATAGTTTCTCTTCCTGATTTTTAGACAGATCTCTTCTGACTGCTAACACACATTGCAGAAAAAGAGCTTCAGACTACATTTTTTGTGCATTTGTGTATGTCCACATGTATGTGCATGTATGCAAGTGGACCCAGGCAACAGAGTTCTATTCTATATATTCTTCAATGTCTCTTTGCTTTTGTTTGTTTGTTTGTTTCTTTGGTACAAAGTATATCAGTGACAGTAATTGGATACACTGGATAGCCAGGGACCCCTACTCTGCCTCCTGGAACTGGGATTATATTCATGTGCTGCCCCTTCTGAGACTCTTTATTCAGGTCTTTGTGCATTTGTTGTATGTACTTTAACCATTGATTCAGATCCCCATCCTGTATGACTATTTTTCTAAGACTATTATTGCTTCTGTATCCATTATGATGGTTTCAAACTCATGGTTTCCTTTTCTCTCCAAAGCCTTGTTTTCAAATGCCATCACATTTGGATCTAATCCACTATTGCTCTTTCCTTTTGGATAATTTGTAGAAAGGAATAACGAAAAGAAGTTATTTCGCTGTTAATGAAATCTTGGAAGCCCTTTCTAATTCTTCTCCATTCTCTGTGTTTATTAATTGGTTTAGATCAACAATAAGCACATTATTGGTAAGAATTAATTTTTTATCTGTTGGTTTTCCATATGTACAACCATATGATTCTATAGAAGTAATTCCTGGGTTCATTATTTTCTTCTAGGAATAATTAAATCTAATGGGTAGATTCTGATTATCTACCACCACTGTACACAGAGAAAGTTGTAAACGTTGGTCATCAGAAATAGTGTCCCATCTATAATTGCTTTTGCTTTCACTAATCATATTTTCTACCCAAGTGACATCTTTAAGTAGATGATAACTCCTCTAATTACATCTCTCCATGAATGGGTTTCAATATGGATATTTGATTCCACACCGGTTGCTTAGCCATAACTTGTAGTGATATGATAGGGGTCTTGATATTCAGTATTGCTTTCTAACTACACATCTGCCCACTTTGACCAATTAGCCCAAGAAAAGAGCATTTATCTATGTTATATCCATTTCCTAAGAATAAAATCTAATCAATGACACATAGGACCTATTTAGGCAATTTATCTGGAAGTGTTTCTTAGAAAACTGCATTTATGAATAAACAAATGCAGTGCTCTCCTAATATGAGTCACTGTGATGTTTTCCTTTGAGTAATGAGTACATTTGTAATGCATCAATAAATGAATAAACATTGAATGTTTGCAAACATCTTCCCTATGTAACTTGACAAGTGTCTAGAGGGCAGCTATTGTGATGCTTGATGATGCCTGTGCCTGTCATTTATCACTTACTAAGTGGGACTTCCTAGTCCATCAATAGAGTTCATCCTCTAAGAGAAAAATCGTATCAGGAGAAAAATTATGTTTTCCTTACTTTAGCTTAAAACATCGATAAGTATACCATGTGCAATAAAGTATTTAAAACTTTCTATATAGTATAAGTTAAATTCTGTCAGTTGGTATATATCTTAGAGTGCAGACAATATAATACATCACACTTTAAGTATATAAAATTGTACTAACAACATGGTTAGTGTTCTTGCTTGATCTTTTATCCATTATAATATTCAGATTACTGAATTAGTATATCTTTTTCTTGAAAAATGATTTCAGTTTATAAAATAAGCTTTTTAAGCATTGAACTTAATTTTATTTTATATTAATTAATTATCTGGACTCTATAAATAGTATAAACTGTATCTAGATCCAAATGAACATATCGCTCTTCAAAGAAGACATAAATAATTATTACATCATGGATGAATATATGAATGTCTTGACTTTCTCCCTGTACTACTTGAGGTTAAAGGGAAAATTTGTTTTCTAGAAAGATGATAGTAAAATAAAGGAAAATAAAATGTATAATTTTATTTTAGTAATTTTAATTATTGAACTTTATGTTAGGTTTTTGCTTAGTTTTTTGTTTGTTTGTTTGTTTTTATTACTTAAGGGCTCAATTTTAAATAACCAGTACGAGTTTCAGAATGATATTTTGGAGCCTAGAATGTCTAAGAAGGCATACGTTCACAGAGACCAGAGACAACTCATGCCCTAGGAGCACACACACCAATAGAACCTGTGAATTCCAAACTTATGCTATAGTTAGAGCTGGGGACAGGAGAAAGTATATCAGTGCATCACAGATCCTTTGGCAATCTTCGCTTCAGTCTGAGCAATGGAAAAGGAAGACAATCACAGAATTAAAACAGAACATGGAGAGAGGCAGCATGTCTTCCTGGCAAAATTTAGGAAAGTGAATGCTGCAATTTAAGAAAACTGCAGAACTAGATGATTTTCTTTGATACCATCCCATTTTATCAAGCTTCCTTTCCACTATCCCATGAACGTCTAACGGACTCCATTATTGGGTTAATCTCTTGATTGTTGAACAAAATGACATAGCTGGAACAGTTAGAGGACTCGCTGTGTCCCCATTACGTCTCAATCTCATATTGTTCGAGCCCTAGTATCAGCAAAGGAAATTATAGGTTAATATTACATTTCTCTTTTGCTCAGAGACTACTTGGTGAGAACTGGTTGAAAATAAAGTGAATTTGGAGACAAGAGTCCCACGGGAAAAGTGCCCTAAATGTGAAGTCTTGATAACTGATTTTCATGGAACAAAAGCCCAAGAACACAGGGATGGATCAGGGAACTCAAGGTAATTACAAACTGCAAATATCCCAGTGTTGTGAATCCATAGAGAGTTTTCTATCCCAGATTAAGCACAGCACAACTGATTAGCTTAACAAAGCTGAAAAGAACAATTATCCCCTTTCACTTTAATTGAGGAAACACCAGCTTAATAGAACATGCAAACCTCAAAAAAAGTCACCATGCCTAATACCATAAGCTTAATAGCCAAGCACGTTACATGCACATGAATATACTATTATGACCAGAGTGACTACAGCCAGACTGGTCTAATTCTACTAGGATAGGTCAACAGAAGATAGAACTCCTGACCATACATGTACACTGTAAAAGGCCTATTTGCGAAGCAGGTCTTTTACCAGGGACTTTATAGTCAATAAATGCAAGTAAGTAGTCAGTTCAAAAATGTGTGTATGGTTAAATTGATGTCCTATTTCAGTATTTCCTTGATTTACTTTCCCCTCATACTACTAAGCAAATAATGTGATTAATAGTGATAAAAATTACTGAATAAATACTGAGCTTCAAAGTTTGCCAAACACTTTCTAACAGAAAAAAAGTGACAAAGTTGTTCGGTGTTGATTGCTACTTTATTTTAATGTTTATATATAATGGTTAGTGTATTAGTTAGGGTTTTACTGCTGTGAACAGACACCATGACCAAGGCAAGTCTTATAAAAACAACATTTAATTGGGGCTGGCTTACAGGTTCAGAGGTTCAGTCCATTATCATCAAGGCAGGAGCATGGCAGTATCCAGGCAGGCATGGTGCAGGAGGAGCTGAGAGTTCTACGTC
>NC_034609.1:24475290-24507199 GCF_900095145.1 Mus pahari
CCAAGAATATACAAACCATTACAGTTAGTAAGTGGCCTATTCAGGACCCATAGCCAACTGACACAGAACAATTAATAATAGGTAGCTCATGCTCTGTACTCTGTATGTAGTACAAATGATCTTTCTGTAGTCATTTGTAAGGTTTAGTTCAAAATAATGTGAAGAACCTGTAATGAAATTTAATATCACAGGACTTTATCTTAGGAAGAAAAGTAGAATAAAGAACCAAGTAGTGGGGAGGGTTATGAAGGATAAATTATCTGAGGAAAGGTCCTGTAAGAACCAAGCACAGAATAAGCAACATACCCCCTTCACAGAAGTTGATCTCAAGTGAACATTCTTGATTGGTCACACTCTAGTAAAGTGCTTGAAAAAGTCATGATAGATTGGCTTGTTATTTTAGTTGGTTTAAATGTTAAAATGTGATTGATATCTGCCTGAATATTTACATGACCCAGATTAATCTTCGAATATATTCCATAAACATTTAAATTCAGAGGTAATTTACACATGGAACAATCAGTCCCTCCACAAAGAAAAAACACACATCTCATTAGTGACAAATGACTAAATTTAGCACTCATAAGGATTGCCTTGTGCTTTATTTCATAGTTATATTTTAGTATAATCTATTCCTTTTGCAGAAATAGGGTTTGATTTTTAACATATACCAATAAATAAGTAGGTAAGCTCTCAAAATGAAGAATGTATATTCATTTGATAAATCTTGAGCCAGTAACTTAATTTAAAGATTGTATATTCTGCTTGTGTGTGTTTAGTCGATAGAAGAATGTGAATGTTGTACAGGTTGAGGAACCTGAATGGTCCAGAAGAGGAAAAAGGTTGTGTATCAATGCTCATCATTTATTCTTTGTCTTGTCAATAAAAGCTAATCAGTCAATGGCTAGGCAAAAGAGAGAATTGGACTGGACTTCCACCAGCCAGGGGAATGGCAGTGTGATGAGTAAGAGGATGTGCCATGAGGAAGGGGTTCTGAAGGCATCATGGGAGAAAAGACCTCAAACCCAGAAAGCTAGACCAATACTAAAATACAAAATACCAGAGATTTTGGCTGGATTGTAGCCAGATTAGTTTAGAGGATTAGAATAACTGCCCATGTTTGCTGCTGTAAATTTTAACTGAGTCAATCTAGTAGTCTCAGTCACATTCAGTTGGTAGATATCTGGGGATAAAGACAAATATAATGCCACTTCTAAAATTACCATTACATTCATGAATGTTGCTCAGGGACATTGGAATGTAACATAGAATGTCAAGGTCTGAGCATGTGCAGATGATAGCTAGCTCAGTAAGGAAATCATGGCTAAAAGTTGATGTATTTTACTGTTGATATAAATGTCAAAAAAACTATAGATATTAATGTTGGTATGAAAAGTGACATTTGTGTAGGCAGCTTCCTATTACTACAAACAATATTTGAGACAACCAACATAGAAAAAGAAAGGTTCATTTTGATTAAAGTTTTCTGACAACGATGCAGTGACCATGTTGATTTTACACATGTGCCAGGGCAGCAGATGAGTTGTGTGACAGATCTAATCATGAACTCTTTGAGAAAAGGTGGAAAACAAGGGACCAGGTTCCCACAATACTTTTGAGAATCATGATCTCAATGACCCAAAACTCTTCAGTCGACCCCAACTCTTCAATATTCCACAAGCTCTCAACAGTAGAGCTCTGGATTCAAGCATTTTCCACACTAATCTCCATGGAAAGGATTTCCAGTTCCAACTGTCCACATATTCCAGTGGTTCTGCCTTTAAACTCAACCTAGCTCATTGTCATATCATTCAAAAAAAGTCAAGAAAAATAAAGGAAAAAAATGAGTCCTTGGGAAAATGACTAAAATGTAAGCTGTGAAGTCAAATTGCAAATTCCCAACTGCATTCTGCATTCAACCGATTCTGATGTTTACTAAGGGCCACAAGACAAAAACATTTGGGAATCTTCAGTTGAGCTAGACAAAGTGATAGTCCCTACGCTATATTTGGTTTAAATAGGATTACACAGTTGGATTGAAAGTTGGAAATGACTAGCCTAAACAGTTTACCATTAGATAGGGGACTAATGTATGTTTTCCATTTGAAGAAGTTATAGAAGTCTGGGTAGAGACAGCAAGAAGGCAAAAGCCTATACTAGCCAAATGCATGGAATTGAGTCATATAATTTCTATATAATCTGTGGGGGAAAATTTTGTATTAGTTAATGTTCTATTGATGGAGGAGCTATTATGACCAAGGTAGTTTACAAGACAAAGTACTGAATTGGTGACATGTTTATAGTTTCAGAAGGATTGTCCACGTGAGTCATGGCTGGAAGCAATGAAAATAGACATGACACTAAAGCAGCTGTTTAGAGCTTACATTCTGATCCCCCAGTAGGAAACAGAAAAAGAGCATGATTGGTCCTTGAAAGCTGAAAGCCCACTACCTTCAACAAGTTCACACCTCTTAAACCTTCCTAAACTATCCAACCCCAAAATGCAAATATATGAGAGTAATGGCCATTATCATTCAGAGCATCACAGACTTATACTGTTAATGCTATCTCACAGCCTCTAGCCTTTGACCTACACATATCACTTTATATAGCTTGAAAAACATACCATAACACTTTCAACCAAACTTTTGTCCCATCTAAAACAAATGCAGGGACGGGGCACAGACTGAAGGAATTGATAACCAATAACTGGCCCAACCTGATAGCCATCCCATGGGCAATCACCAATATTTGACATTATTAACAATACTCTGTTATGCTTGGAGACAGGAGCCACCTTCTTCTTCAGCATCAGCTGAAGGGAACAGGCACAGAGACATATAGCCAAGCATAGAACAGAGGTCGGGGTCTCTTGTTTAAGAGTTAAGAGAAGGAATGAAGGCCTTGAAGGGAATGGGACCACCAAAGGAGAACCAAAGGAGCCAACTAAGCTGGATTTCTGGGAACTCTGATACTGAAGCACCAACCAATCAACACACAGAGGGTTTAAGGGGATCCATGGCAATAAATTGCAAATGTGCAGCTCAATCTCCATGTGGACCAGGCTCCAACAACAACTGAAGCAGAAGCCCTCCCTAATGTTGCTGTAGTATCCATTACCAACCTGGCTGCCTTGTCTGGCTACAGCGAGAAAGGCGGCACCTACCCTGGCAGAGACTGATGCACCAGAGGTGGGGGTACACTCTCAATGGAGAAGGGAAGAGGATAAAAGGAGGATCTCTTTTAGAAGAGAAGCAGGAAGGGGCTGCATTTGATGTAAGTGAATAAATAAATATTTTTTAAAGAAGAAATATATGCCCATGTGTTTTCCTCACTTTTTATTAATTAGATGTTGGCTTAATACTTATGCAAAGGGCCTGTAAATCCTAGGTTCCATATCCTATGTGACAATTGTTATAATATCTAAACACTGTCTAATGCCTATTACTTATTGGATAAATACATGAACTATTAATTTAAACATTTCAACACAAATAAAACATGCAAGTAGAACAATTAATATATATCTATGTTAGAAAAAAAGAAGAGAGAAGATATTTCATGATGCTCATCCACAATACACCTGTAGTGTTAGAAGTAGTAACATTTCTGTCCTACCATTAAAACTGTGAATTAGGAGGAACCCACAATCATTTTGTCTTACATAATGATAAACATTAATGTGTAAATTATCAACATGATAACTGTTAAGCAACTATATTCTATGACTACAGCATGACTTATTACTACTACAAACTTAAAAGCTACATACGGTGTTATAAAATCAACTTTTTTCCTTTGTTTATTCTTTACTCTTCTTTTACTTTCCAGTCATTATCTTCCTCTTTGTCTGCAGTCTGTTCCTCATCCCATACCTCCTCCCCCTTCTGCAAGAGGATGCACCCCCCACCACCAACAACCTGACAGGACCAGACCTCCCTACTCTCTGGGGCCTCAAGTCTCTTCTGGTTTAGGTGCATCTTCTCTCACTGCGACCAGACCAGTCTTCTGCTGTATATGTGTCGAGAGACTCCTATCAGCTAGTGTATGCTGTCTGGTTGGCAGATCAGTGTCTGAGAGATCTCTCAGAGGTCCAGATTAGTTGAGACTGGTGTTTTTCCTATGAGGTTGCCCTTCTCCTCAGCTTCTTCCAGCTTTTCCCTAATTCCATCATGGAGTTCCCAAGTTCTGTCCATTGGTTGGGTGTAAGTATCTGGATCTGATGCTTTCAGCTGCTCTTGAGCCTCTCAGAGGGCAGCCATGCTAGGCTCCTGTCTGTAAGTACATCATCGTATCAATAACAGTGTCAGGCCTTGGAGCCTATCCTTGAGATGTGTCGGAATTTGGGCCTGTCACTGGACCTCCTTTCCCTCAGGCTTTTCTTTTTCTTTTTTTTTTTTCTTTTTCCATTTTTGTCCTTGCTGTTCTTTTAGACAGGAAAAATTCTGGGTCAGAGTTTTGACTGTGGGATGGCAACCCTATCCCTCCATTGGATGTCCTGTCTTTCTACTAGAGGGGCACTCTACAAGTTTCCTCTTCTCATTGTAGGACACTTCATCTAAGGGCATCTCTCATTTTCCAGGTCTCTGGTACATTCTAGAGGGTCGCCCAACTGCCTACCTCTTGAGTTTGCCTGTTTCCATTCTTTGCTGGATCTTACAGCTTCAGTCCTGTTTCTTTCTGCCCCCAATACCCGATCATGTTCCCCTTTTCCCCTTCCTTCCCCATCTCCCACACAAGATCCTCCCTCCCTCTCCAACCCCCCTCATCAGCATGATTGCTTTCTTCTTCCTCCCATGTGGGATTGAGGTATCCTCAATTGTGCACTTCAGTTTGTTAACCTTCCTGAGTTCTGAGGATTGTATCCTGGGTATTCTGCATATTTTTGGCTAATATCCACTTATTAGTAAGTACATACCATGCGTGTACTTTTGGGTCTGATTTACCTCACTCAGGATGTTATTTTCTTGTTCCATCCATTTGCCTGCAAAATTCATATTGTCCTCATTCTTTTTTTTTATTAGATATTTTCTTTATTTACATTTCAAATGCTATCCTGAAAGTTCCCTGTACCCTCCCCCTGCCCCTGCTCCTCTGCCCACCCACTCCCACTTCTTGGCCCTGGCATTCCCCCTTAATCATCAGGGAAATGCAAATAAAAACAACCTTAAGATTCCATCTCACACCAGTCAGAATGGCTAAAGTTCAGGTGACAGCAGATGCTGGCAAGGATGTGGAGAAAGAGGAACACTCCTCCATTGCTGGTGGGATTGCAAGCTTGTACAACCACTTTGGAAATCAGACTGGCAGTTCCTCAGAAACTACCGGAAGATTCAGCAATATATCTCCTGGGTGTATACCTAGAAGATGTTCAACTGGTAATAGGGACACATGCTCCAGTATGTTCATAGCAGCCTTATTTATAATAGCCAGAAGCTGGAAAGAAGCCAGATGTCACTCAATAGAGGAATGGATACAGAAAAGGTGGTACATTTACACAATGGAGTTCTACTCAGCTACTAAAAACAATGAATTTATGAAATTCTTAGGCAAATGGATATATCTGGTGGATATCATCCTTAGTGAGGTAACCCAGTCACAAAAAAAGTCACTAGATATGCATTCACTGATAAGTGAATATTAGTCCAAAAACTTATAATACCCAAAATACATTTCCAAAACACAAGAAAACCAAGAAGAAGGAAGACCAACGGATGGATACTTCATTCCTTCTTAGAATAGGGAACAAAATACCCATGAAAGGAGTTACAGAGACAAAGTTTGGAGCTAAGACAAAAGGATGGACTATCTAGAGACTACCCTACCTGGGGATCCATCCCATCATCAGACACCAAACCTAGTCACTATTGCACATGCCAGCAAGATTTTGCTGAAGGGAGCCTGATATTGCCATCTCTTGTGAGGTTATGCCATTGCTTGGCAAACACAGAAATGGATGCTCATAGTCAGCTATTGGATAGAACACAGGGCCCTCAAAGGAGGAGCTAGAGAAAGTACCCAAGGAGCTGAAGGGGGATGCAACCCTATAGGTGGAACAACAATATGAACTAACCAGTACTCCCAGANCTCCTGTCTCTAGCTGCATATGTAGCAGAAGATGGCCTATTCAGCCATCATTGGGAAGAGAGGCCCCTTGGTCTTGTTCTCATTCTTAATAGCTGAGTAGTATTTATTCCACTGTGTAAATGAACCATATTTTCTGTATCCATTCTTCCATTTTGGGACATCTGAGTTGTTTCTAGTTTCTGGCTATCACAAATAAGGCCACTATGAGCATAGTGGAACATGAGCCCCTGTAGCATGATGGGCCATCTTTTGGATATATGCCCAAGAGTGATAGTTGTGTTTTCAGGCAGATCTATTTCCAATCTAAAATCAACTTTTATTGACAAGTAATGACATAATTTTGAAGACAGTTTTAAAAACAAATTATGGCAGTAATATGACTTGGAACAAATCGTATATTAACTATAATTTTCATGCCTCTAATTAAGCAAGCCAAAGAAACATGTATAAGCGAACTCATATTGAGAAATATGTTAGCAAATTCATATGAGTTTCTTCAAGTGAGATAATTCACATATCCAAGTTTTATATCTCTTAAAAAATGTTATTTTGTAGAATACAGAACTAATGACTAGACAATTCATTTTCTGCTAGCTTTAATTTACCCTGAAAATGTCAAATCAAATTGAATATGTTTATTGCATCTTACACTATTGATATTTGTATTTTTTCTTTGAATTATTTCCCTTTTTTTGTTTTCAGGCACGATATGTAAGATTGAATTATAGCAGGTACAAATTTTATGGCAATTATATTTGAGGAAATCAAGTGAAACATAAGTATTGTATTTAGCTAGGCTCAGAATAATCTCCCAAATAAACATTTATCTAATCTAATTATCATGATGTAATTTACATAATCCAAATACCTTATTCTCAAGCCCAACCACTGACATTCACTTTACAACTTCCATGCTGTTAGTTACATTGCTAAGAACAAAACCAAGCAGTGGACTCTATTAAACTATACTTTCTTGGAAATGCTGGTCAAACTTGTGAGTGTTGTCTTTAATGTTAATTTTCGAGAATTTTATGTGTGTCTCATAAAAGAGAGAGGGAAACTAAGTAGTTATCTTCCATTTTCATTCCATTTCAAGAAGTCAGTAAACTTAAAGTCACCAAAACATAAATCAAAGTTCCCATGAAAGGATATCTTAGTACTCCAATATGGCATGCATTCTCTTCAGCTCTGGAGAAGATAGGGTTAATCACTAATTACAACTCAACACACAATTAGGGCTATTCAGTACTGATTGTGTTCAAGAAATTTTCATTATGATTTTCTCATGGGAAATTTAACTGAACTGAGGCACAAAATAATTTTGCCCACTTCTGCCTTTCAAATTTACAGGTAAAAATCATAGAAATTGCCTGTCTATTCTTAATGTGTAAGATATTTAACTTATAAGTACAAGTCTTCTAGACCCATAGGAGAATCAAGGAATTGGGGAACATACTGGATTTCAGAAATAGAGAAGGCAGTATGAGGAACATCACTTAGAAGGTGCCAGATGTATGGTAATCCAGTTGGGTTAAGAATACTGAAGTCATGCCTTTCATACATACCTAATGGTTCAGATTTATGTTCATTGGTGTAGTACAAACCCTCTTGCTTTGTTTCCTAACATGTTCAATTCTAGGTTCAGAGGCAAAGCCCCTGATCTTTTTTTCTTTTTGGGGGGGGGCAGTATGACAGGGTTTCTCTCTATTGCCCTGGCTGCCCTAGAACTCACTTTGTAGACCAGGCTGGCCTTGAACTCAGAAATCTGCCTGCCTCTGCCTCCTGAGTGCTGGGATTAAAGAGTGCGCCACCACACCTGGTTGCCCCTGATCTTAATTAAGTCAAACCATAAGAGAAAAATAGGTAACAGCCCAATATGACATGAATAATATTTAAATTATTTTATGACAAGCAAATAGTCATATATACTTTAAATCCAATCAAGAAACTCAAACTGAGAGGAAGATAATAGTGTTAGAGGTGACAATTAGGATATATAAGTAAGTAATCATGACTTTAGATTAGCATTGGTTGTGATTTATGTCAGAAAAATATAAAAATCAACAAAAAAATAAACTTTACATCTAATATCTATTAATACACTTTACCTGTTACAACTGGATGACAAACTTGCCAATGAAGAAAATAAAGAACATATTTAAATAAACACTTTATTTTGAAACAATTGATGACAAGTAGTCCTTAGGAAATTGTACACTGAAACTTCCATGATATGGAAAAGCACAACCATGAAAAAGACTTAAATTGGCAACTTATGTAAGCTATATTTTCTAACTCATTAAATCTCAGTAATATCTGCAAATTCAGCTACACAGGAATATTAAAATATCAATATGAATCTTGGAATTATAGTTTCTTTCCAGAAACACATATTATTTAATAACAAATATACATCATAACCTACTATTAAACAAAAAACTTTCTTTTTGAAGTGAAATTATAAACTTTTACAACCCTTTGGCAGTATTGATGAATTCCCAAAGAAATCTTACCTTGCCTTTCATGTTTTAGATAATGCACACAAACATTGCAGTGTGAAATCAATCTCTGATACTGATCATATCTGGGTCCAAGATCCACATTCTGAATCGTCTCTTATAAATGGCAATACACCAGGAAATTGACACAGTGTTGTCTTAATCCATGAAAAATAAGAAGTCTGAGTGGCTCCCATCTCATCACAGGATTTGACTTATAACTAAAATATGATACATCCACTTCCAAGGATAAAGAGTAAGAATACATGGCAAAGATGCATTCTTAAATAGAAATAAAAATGAGTACGTCTGGATGGATAATATCTGGCTTCATATAATTCATACAGAATATTCATTTCATGTTTATTGTCTGATTTATGAGTAATGTTCAACATTTAGGAAATGTCATGAAACCCTGCAAGTTTTTACAATAAATGAATCATTGTGGCTTTTCTGACAATATTTTACAGTCTTAGTACAGGCACAGAATGTGTTTACATTCTAATGCACAGTAGCCAAGAAAAGCAGGGAGTCACACTTGAAGGACACATGCAGCAGGCAGGCAAATGCCAAAATTGAATTGTTCAGTTGCACCCACTTGCATGCTACACTTGATAATCCCTGACTTTGTCTTTAAGCTAGTTTAGAATTTTTTTAAAGACATGCCCATGGAACAAATGAATGTTAAAGGACCACCCTTCACTGTAGTAGAGAAAGTCTTATTCAAGCTGATAATTATGATTATTTATCCTATTCTGCTTTGTTTTGCTTTGCTCTTTCCATCAAAGAAAGGCATCATACCAAGATCTTTGTGTTCAGACACTCTTAGCAGGCTTTCTCCTGAGCAGTGCTTAGCTCTTCATCTCACATTGAAACCTATCTTGTGTGAAGCTAAGACATTATTAGTTCACTACTTTGCAAAATAAAATTTACAATTTGTTTATCTATGAATAATCACTGCATTCCCCAAGAGCTTCACTGCTGAATGTTTTCATATGCTAATATATGCCAAGCTGCCACTGTGAACTCAACTGTCTAATCTAAAACTCACAATAAGTGAAAGAGTATCAGTGTTTATCGCCAGAGTTGTCATTTGCCAAGAAAACTGAAATAAATATCTAAGAAAGATTTCAATGACAAAACTGCTTTTTGAATGGGAGATCATTTCCTGTTATCAAAAGGCAAATGCATATCAATGTGTGTATTCTTTAAGACACATGAGATAATTGCTTCAATTTATCTGACAGTCTGATAATGGCATTTGCACAATTGTGAATAGTGACAACACTGAATTCTCTTGACTATCAGGAAAGGCATAATGCAAACTTGGGGTTGCTACGCTGGCTTCTGCTGAAGAGGCTTTCTTCCTGGAAGTCTGTCTCAGTGAGTCAGATTGCATCCTTGATTTATTACAGAAGCTAAATAAAGCAAACAGACACACAAGCAAACTACCACCATGTACAACAAAACAAAAGGAAACAAACAAAACAATAAAACAGAGCAAGACTCCAGGCACTCCAAGAAACATACCAGTCTCAAAGCTTTGCTTTAAATTTACGATCATGTTGGCATTGTTGAGTGTCTATAGAAGGCACAAATGTAACACAGTGTTTGATCAATGGAGATAAAATAGTTATTTGAGAATTAGAATTTTCTCTTTTAGACCCAATTAAGTTTCATGATATTGATTAGCTTTTATGTTTTTATTTTATTTTTTTAATTTACCAAAAAATAGCTTTAGGAGCTATGAAGATGGTTCAGTGGGAGAAAGTGTGGGAATGTATAGGGAAGGGGGGATCTCAGTTCAGAACTGAGAACCAAGCTCAAAAATGGGCCTGGATTACATAGACCTCTACTTCTAGTACTATAGGGTCAAGAGACTGGAGGATTGTAAGAATTTCTCCTTGGCGTACTAGTTTTAGCCTGAGTGAGATTTTATTTAAAGAGACTAAGAAAAATGAGATAGAGCTGGACACCATACAACACACCTTCCTCTAGCCTCTGCACGGAAATACTCATATAAACCTGCATACATATATGTGTATAAACAAGTCACATTATACATGTATTATACATTTCTAACTTATTAAACTTAATATAATATTATATTTTACTAATCAAGACTACAATTATACAAATTAAGATTAAATGTGATCATTAAAACAAACCAATCCTTTGTTGGCTGAAAATTTAAAAAAAAAAAACTTTACAGATCTAATAATCATTGTGAACACAACCACATAGAGAGTTCCTTGTATCAGAGTGTCATACCTTCTTTATCTACTGACTGAATACAAAAATAAACTGCATGCATTGTTGATAATCCTTAAACTATTATCATGATGGTAACAAAAGGAATAAATATGTTCTCCTAGCACATAATACAAATTTGCCTTTGAGAAGAAATGTTTATTTTCTATAATCAAATGTAAATTGATTTTTTTATGTGAAGGCATTGACACACTTCAAAATTAACTGACTTATATTTCCTTTTTATTATTCACCTGTGCTGGTGCTGGTAGCAGATTGTGACTGGAGTAATTGTTCAGATCAGTGGTCTGTGGCAAAGGACAGAAGAAATTATACTTTTAAGACTTTTAATTAATATAGAATAGAAGCCAGAGATGTATAACTGTTTGGGGCATCTGGCAACCACAATTCTCTGTATAAAAATGATTCTGTTTGATTGCAATTCAATATTTAGAATTTAAAGACACAACATGAAGTTCATCTCAAAAAACATTTGTTAACTTATAATGTAAACATGTTGTTCATTGATCTATGTCAAGTTGAATTTTATATCATTGAATTAAAGGAAGCTAAACATATTTTATTAAATAGATGTATTCATCTCCCAAAGTTTTGCTCAAGCAATAATAACTGCCATTTCTTGAAAATATATTAAAACTTAACCCTAGTAAAATAACAAGCATTCAAAATGAATGTGAAAAGCATTTTCACATAAGAATGTATTTGCCATGTAATTAAGTGTCTCATTTAGCCATGTGGTGGGGTGTCAGAATACCAGTGCTAAAAATGGAGTAGGTCTAGAAGGGTGGAGTGGGGAAATAGAAAGTGTGGAAAATATAGTCAGGTTATACTGTATGAGAAAAGAATTCTCTCTCTTTTTTTAAAATTTTATCAGATATTTTCTTTATTTACATTTCAAACAAATGCTATCACACGTGGTGGCACATGCCTTTAATCCCAGCACTCGGGAGGCAGAGGCAGGAGGATTTCTGAGTTCAAGGCCAGCCTGATCTACAGGGTGAGTTCCAGGACTGCCAAGGCTACACAGAGAAATCCTGTCTCGAAACAACAACAACAACAAAACAAAACAAAACAAAACAAAACAAAAATACAAAAAAAAAAAAAGAGTGCAAATAAATAAAAAATAAGGCTGGGCGGTGGTGGCACACTCCTTTAATCCCAGCTCTTGGGAGGCAGAGGCAGGCAGATTTCTGAGTCCGAGGCCAACTTGCTCTACAGAGTGAGTTCCAGGACAGCGAGGGCTATACAGAGAAACCCTGTCTCAAAAACAAAAAAAAAAAAACAAAAAAAAACAAAAAAAAGAAAAGAAAAGAAAAGAAAAGAAAGTCCACTCTACTCTCCCCCCACCCTGCTCCCCTACCCACCCACCCTCACTTCTTGGCCCTGGCATTCCCCTGTACTGGGGCATATAAAGTTTTCAAGACCTAGGGGCCTATCTTCCCAATTATGGCCAAATAGGCCATCTTCTACTACATATGCAGCTAGAGACATGAGCTCTGGGGGTTCTGCTTAATTCATATTGTTGTTCCACCTATAGGGTTGCAGCCCCCTTCAGCTCCTTGGGTACTTTCTCTAGCTCCTCCATTGGGGGCCCTGTGTTCCATCCTATAGCTGACTGTGAGCATCCACTTCTGTGTTTGCCAGGGACTGGCATAGCCTCACACGAGACAGCTATAACAGGGTCCTTTTAGCAAAATCTTGCTGGCATGTGCAGTAATGTCTATGTTTTGTGGCTGATTATGGGATGGATCCCTGAGTGGGGTAGTCTCTGGATGGTTCATCCTTTCGTCTTAGCTTCAAACTTTGTAACTCCTTCCATGGGTATTTTGTTCCCTATTCTAAGGAGGAATGAAGTATCCACAAGTAGTTATTCCTTCTTCTTGATTGTCTTATGTTTTGCAAATTCATTTTTAATAGCAATAAAATGTAAAAACGAAAACAAAAGAATCCCACTTGTCGGTAGTCTGTGTCAGGAGGAAAGTAGGTTCAAGTCTTGCAAATTGAAGTCTAACCTAAGAAATTCAGCCAGATTATGACGTATTGTTAACCATTAAAATAGTGAAAAGAGGATCAAGAATTAGAATGTAGATCAGAGACAAAGCTTGGAAGTTCTCTCTTCTGACCCCAGAACCTTAAAAGAAAGCAAAACAATAACATTGTTATAGTACAGTTAATTTTCTTAAGAGAAGAGAGAAAGCCAATGCCAAAACATTGGTAGCAGGAAAAGCACAGTGGATTCATCCAAGATCGTTTTTGCCATGCATGCCTGGAGATCTGCCTTGATCCCTGGGACTTCCATACAGTAAGAAGAGAAATTCCTTGTGGCTTCTGCTGATATTTTTTACCTTCTTCTGCATGGAACTACATTCCCAGTACTTCTATGACATCATTTATAATAATTACCCTGCTCATCCCCTCTCTATAACACCCCCCAAACACTCTACTGGCAATGCTTCCATTTACTTTTATATCTGCAGTGGTTCCTGACTATGTACTCCCATCAGAAGATTGGAGCTAGAATCCTCCAATGAGATAGAAGTTCTTACTGCCTTTCTCTGTTTGTGTTACCTCATTCCATATGATCATTTCTAGGTTGATCCATTTAGTTGTAAAGTTCATGACTTATTTTTCTTTACAGTTTTTTAATATTCCTTAGTGTCTAAGTATAATATTTTGTTATCCATGCAAATGTTAAATAATGTTGAGCTTCTTTCTACTTCCTAACTACTGTGAGTAGTACAACAATGAATATGGTAGAGCAAGTGTCTGTGGAGTAGAATGTTGAGTACTTTGGGACAAACACTGGTATAGATGAGTCACATAGTAGATTTATTTTAGCTTTTGAGACTTTTCCAGGCTGAATTCCCTGGTGCCTACACAAGTTTACACTCACATCAACAGAGAATGAAGTTTCCATTTCCCCACATCTCATCCAGCATTTGCTGTCACTTGTTTGGTTGATATTTGCCAAAATGATGTGCAATGATGAAAATATTTTGATGAATATATTTTGGCTATTAATCTTATCAGATGTACAGGTGGCATAAATTTTGTACCACTCTGTGGGATTCTCCCCAATTGCTTGATCTTTTACTTAAGGGGTAATAATGGAGTTAGAGGAAATGACACATTGCTGGAATTTCTAAAACTAATGAGCCCACATTAAAAACACACAATCGAGTTATAATTATAAACTATATGCCTAGATTGGGCAGATCTAACACTATACAAACTTATACCCCAGCTACAAGACCCTTTAATACTTGCAGTTTCTCCTGGCCACATGGCTCATGTTTATTGGGGACAAGAGGTTCTTTTTCCTCCATCCTCTCTCCTTCCCCTTCCATCCTCTTCTAACTCCCCACCTTTATCTTCTGCTGTACAATCATATGCTCTAGCTTTTATTGAACAGTTAAAATGGGGAGAAAGTTCACATGAGATTACCTGAGTATGTGATGGACTGCTCATTAGGGGCAAGCCCTTTTGAGGAAGCAGAATTAAGATCAGAATACGAACATGGTCACGACAAACCACAACAATGAAATAATTTTAATATAAAATAACCCAAACTATTTTTTTGAAGTAGAGATATTCTATATGAAAAAGTAACAATAAGACAGAGGTCTGAGGTCTGATGAAGCAGCTATTTGACACACATTAGATCATAATGTGTGATGCACCAGGTTCAGTGCCCAGTGATGATAAAGTTCTGAGAAATGAAAAAATAATCACCTCAGGCAAAAATAACAACTCACTATACAAGTGTTATAAGCATTTATTAAAGAAATCACTCAAATTTACATCAAAATAACTAGGGCAATACATCAAGAATCATACATAAAATTTTTATTAAGATATGGCTTACAATAAAATGTCAGAAGCAATTTAAATGATTAGGTATAGTTTGAAATCACATACATGGGTGGCATAAATACAAACATTTAATGATATTAATAATACATATAAAAGGCATGTCATTCAAGCTAATAAAATTGCTATTAATACAGATGAATAAAAACATGTATTAGCAGTAATTTCACCAGAATTTTAGATTATATGGCAACAAATGATGTTATTTTTAGATTTCTTTCATCTTCTGAAGTGTAAATAATTGATCGAGTTGCATAATATACACTAATCTAATAAATATAATAACAGCAGAGTATCATTTATTCAGCTTCAGGCTATTTACATTCAGAAGTATTCTAATGAAATAGACTTTGCTTAAAAAGGTAACTATATCACCTATTCATTTCTGTGTACTTGTTGTGGTACTCAGAGCTCTGAGAGTCCTGAGCACAGAGCATCCTTCCCTATGTTTTACTCACTGAAATGTGAAGTGGCCACCGGAGAAACCTGTCTTTGCTATCATAAAACTTACATTCTAGAAGGGAAGACAGCAAAATAACAAAAATTGCATACAGAAGAAAACAAAATGTGACTTGAAACAGCTATCTTGAAGGAAGCCGAGCTTAATAATAATGAATAGCTATTGAAAAGTCAAGGAAGACCTGAAGGGAAAAGTTGATATTTTATTTAAGAAATTAGATTACAGTCATACACAAGATGTTTCTTGAAAGAGGGGAAGGCATGGATAGAACAGATGCAAGGGGGCGATGAGAGGACAAGACAGGACAGGAAGGAGAGGAAAGAAAGCAATTATGAATTCCCCAAATCACAGAAAAGTCTCAATATAATTCAGACACCAAAAGAATGAAGGGGGAAAAAAAAGAACATAATTACAAAAGAGAAAGAGGTATGTGGTAATTTGAGTGAAATTGGAGCCAGTGCAGAAAGGAATTTGAACTTTGATCCTGATTAATCAGACTTCTTTGATTTTTCTTAAGATGGGATGAAAATGCTCTCTTGTAGGAGATGGTAGTAATCTGGGCTGAATGCATAAGTGGGAGCCACTGGGAATAGAGCATGTGACCTAAGTGACATTGTCAAATCCATCTGTCCTCCACAGCTCAGCAGTATTGTTCTACTCCAAAAAAAAAAAAAAAAAAAAAAAAGGATCCCCTAGGGGGAAAAAAAATAGAGAAAGAGAAGAAAATAGAGGCACCCTGCTCTCAGAGTAGTCTTGCCAAGAATGGAGAACACAGACTACTCACTCAAAGGGAAATTCCAGGTTACAGGCTGGTTCTGCTTGAACACCATTCAAACCTATCTTATTCATAACTGATCCCAGCAGCAAGGTTAAGCAGAACAGTCTTGCTATTAAAGAAGACTAGCAAATATCACTGGTTTCATATTATAATAACGACTGACTTGATTACAATATCAGATGGAATAATTACTTGTTGGTTGCTACTCTTATTTTAGACCATAAAGAAGCAATTCTACCTCAGCACAATTACCTGTTTGGCCAAATGTCCCTGAGGCCAGAAGCTGCCATGTTCAGATCTTTTAAATCTCCTTTAAGGCTGAATTTTAGCATCTGCACCACAAAATTCGCTAGGTGGCTTACTGCAGAGGCAGGCATGGGAACTCATCTCTCTTCTATACCACAAAGCAAGCACACAGTTCAGAAGCAAACTTCTCATGTACCATCAATTACTCTGTTGGGGAAGGAGGGTTCAGAATGAATGTTTCATTAAGAAGTGGCACATTAAAAAAAAATAAGACATAATTTTAGATTCCAGAGATACTGTTCCTTATTCATGCTTTTTTTGATTCATGTTTATTCAGAATTAATTTTGATAATGAGCTGTAGTACAAAACAGGTGAGAGTACTCTGAGCCAAGCTATGGTTTAAAATCTTAAGAACAAATGTAATTTCCTTTGAAATTTGCCTGTCTGATCCTTAAAGAATAGTCAGAAACTTATTTAAAGAAAATGTCTTATTAAAAGTATGTCAGTAAGAGGAACAAATGCAACATTCAGAAGGTCAACATAATCTAGGTCATGACACACTCGAGAAATCAAATTATTTCCTGTTTGATGGATTGTGCTTTTTGTCCATCGGAGTAGTTGGGTTTGAATAGATGTTCAACTGTTCAGGTAGATAAAGCATTGCTTTAATGCAAGGCATAAGAGACTACTGAGAGCTGTGATTCTTGGAACCAGCCATCAAGGGAAACAGTATATGATGATCAAAGACTGTTCATGTCTTAGGATTCTCTGATGCTAACACCACTGCATGTCCTTGGTGAATCACATGATACTTCTCAGTCTTTTTAACATGTAAGAGAGAAGGAAAAGAACACACCCATTTAATGTCATCTGTATACAAGCCCTGCTCAAGGCTTCTTACATGATGGATCACTAAACCTCTGCAAACTGTGAGGAGAGTTAACGGTATTCTAAGAATCTTACACAGAAGGAAATAGTGTCTTAGTGTCATTAAATGATCTAGCCAAGGTTGTGTGGAACACAGGAAAAACTTCACTTGATTGTAATTGGCTAACTTGTATTTTTCTCATCCATGTTATGTTATTTCACACAATAAATTCTCCTTAATTTCTATTCCTGGAGAATTAACTCTCCTTCCTATAAATTCAAATGCTATTCAGGTCACAGAAAGGACAAATTAATAAACTGTTTGTGATTACTTCATATCTGTGAACCCACCATATAACCCAAGGAATAAAAAGCACAATGACGTCTGTAAAAGGAGAATAAAGACTCCTGAAGACTGTGCACTGGATCATACACAGGGCATGGAACTATTTATTCCTTAGAAGTTCTACTCCATAGGTTAAGACATCCTGAGAAAATGGGTTAAGAAATTACTGATGAAAAGTGGCAGACAGGGTCACTAACATAAACTGGCTAGGTCCAAGAGAGTTCAAGTGGGTAAGAGTGGAGGTATTTGTTCTGATAATTCACAGATCTGTCTATATCAGCAATACAACGGTGTCTGAATTGATTCATACTCAGCACAGCACCAATATCCAGTGCTGCTATGTACCTATCAATCAAGGTCTGGAGAATCATTAACTTAGTTCTAGTTCTAGATTTCATATATATATGACTTAACCGGAGCTGAGTTACTGCATTGAATGTTTAGAAGGTTGAGAATGGCCAGGGCTTGCAGAGATTGCATATGTCTCTTCTAGTCTTCAGGGACATTCACAGGGATAATGGGAGGTTGTAGAACTGCCATTTTCTGGTTCTTCTAAATCTGAACAGTAGTGAGATTATTCCTATAAACTTCAGATTTTATAGTCCTCCCGGTCCAGCCTCCGACTGTTCCACATCACACTGCCCCCAGAATGTACCAGAGATCTTGGAGGTGAGAGACTCTCAAGACTCAAAGTGAGGGACCTTAGATGAAATGACCAACACTGGAGAGAGGGAACTTGTAGAGCCTACCTTCAGAAGAAAGACAGGGCATCAAGTGAGGGATGGGGTTGCAATCTCACAGTCAAAAATCTGACCCATAATTATTTCTGCCTGACAGAATTGCAGGGATGCAAATGGAGAGGGGCCTGAAGATAAGAAGTGCCAATGACAGGCCCAAAGAGGGATTCAGCTCAAGGGGAGGCCCTAAGAGCTGACACTATTACAGAAGCTATGGAGCGTTCACAGAAAGGGACCTATCATGACGGTCCTCTGAAAGAACCAACAAGCAGCTGATCCAGATGCAGATGTTGGCACCCAACCAATGGTCAGAGACCGCTATATTTGAATTAGGGGAATGCTGGAAGAAGCTGATGAGGAGGGCAACCCTGTTGGAGGACCAGCAGTCTCAGTTAACCTGGACCCCCGAGATCTCTCAGACACTGGACCACCAACCAAGCAGCATACATCAGATGATATGAGACCCCCCAGACATATACAGCAGAGAACTGCTGAGTCTAGGTTCAGTCAGAGAAGATGCACCTAGGCCTCAAGAGACTGGAGGCCCCAGGGTGTTTAGAGGTCTGGTGGGGTTGGAGTGTGGGGTGGGGACACCATCATGAAGAAAGTTGTTTTATCCTCTTTAAGCCTCAGTTTCCTCACAAAACAAATATAGTCTTTCATAGAATAGCACACAATTTTCAGAGTTTTTGATGCAAAAAATGAATTACACTCTACCTGTATTTACAAATAATCTAATAAAAAGTGATGAAATGTTAAAGAATGCATTGTATAACAATCTCATGTTTATAATATGTGATAACAATGGTGTCTGTATTTATTTATACTATATTTATCCTTATTGCTAGGCACAAGTATAATCCACAAAATATATTTTCTACAATTCTTGAACTTTTAAAATTTCCTACAATAAAATAAACCTCACATCACCTTGTAGAAGACTATATTTATTTGCCTATGTATATGTATATATATATTATACTCTTTATCAAATACCAGCATGTTTTTATTGTATTCTTAGGCCTGGTGAGTAAAAATGACAAATTCATTTAAGATGTGTTAATGAATTAACTGAAAACAATATTTTATCTCCTAAGTTTCATGTATTTTAGTTCTGAGCTGCTATGCTCCAAAACTCTCATGCTAGTATACTGTCTCAGTACTCCATCAAAACAGTTGAAATACAGTTTTGTTAAGCTGCATCTGTTTATACTGCTTGGCTTCATATACTCAAGTCTTTCAGAGAACCACATTTTATTTTGTTCTTCTGTTTATATATTTTTTTTCAATAAAAATATGGATTCTCTATGGAGAGCAGGCTTCTTGGTTATTCTACATCATTAGCAATAAGGAAAGTGGCAGACGCATGCGTTGAGTGTAAATGACAATAACCAAAATAAAACATTGTTTTCCAATCAGGAATTTGACACGGTTTACTTCCGTGAGCTAGACAATCCTAACTAGGATTTTATCCTCTTGCTGGCTGACTTGTTTCTTTTGTATGCCTTGTGTATGTGTTTCATGTTATTAAGCAAAAGTTTAAAACATGGGTAACAAAAACCATAATAAAAATAAGGGACTTATACGCTATCCAGGAATGTAGACCCTGGGAAAGTTGCTATAATCAAGTAAATAGTGCTCTTGCTCGCTGAGCTATCTCATTGACACTGGAAATAATTTTAAAGAGAAAATATAAAACTATTCCCCCAACATGTAGCTTCTGGCTGTGGATTACTGTCTAACAGACAAACTGTTCTTCCTTAGTCCAAGAAAAATCACTACTTTGTTGCCATCTCTATAAATGTGTCATTTTAAGAACGTTACATTTTAATCATATTTTACATGTACTTTGAAGATTGGTTGTTTTCACTTAGCATAATCCTCTTGAAATTTATCCAAACATAATGGACCAGTAGTCTATTCCTTTGAATTGTTCAGTGTATTTCATAATTTATTAAAAGTGTCACTACATAAATCTAAGCCCAAGATTTATGCTGCATCTTTGAAAAACATGTAGAAATATTTGTATTGTTATCACTTTAACATATTAAACTGTCACTTCTGTTGACAAGAACGCTCTATTTCATTATTAAATTTAAAGCCTCACATTTTTTGGTTGCCTCAATATCCCCACAAGCGAGATTTGAGCACACTGTCTAAGCAGAATCTTGCAGTGCTATGAGGTGCCCACAAATTCCCCATTTTACATTTCCTAGACTGCTGTAAGCTAGAATTCCCAGAGATCAGCCTTTTACCTCACTCTCCTCTCATTGCTTGCCTTCTTTCCTCAAACAATCTCAATTAGCTATTTACATTCTAGATTGACTCTATTTCTAGGAAGCCCCACCCATATGGCTTCTTGAACAACATGCTATATCTACCTCCCAAGGACCTGAGGATAACAAATGTTTAAATTGCATTGGCACTTCCAAGTAGTTTATTTCTGTAGCAATGTTGGTAGTGTCTTTAAACACATCATAAGAAAAACTTGTCCCTGAATGCAATGCAGTACTTTAGCAAGTATATAGTTTCCCCTGAAGTTCATGAACACCAGTGTAATGGCTATTCCTGTTGATCGACCTGACAATATCAGGAATGAATGACAATCCAGAATTAGAAGGCTCACCTGCGATCCAGATCTTGAGGCTGGAAGACACAAATTTCTGACCTGGATCTTGGCATGGAGATCTTGAGGCATAGTGCCTATGCATCAAAGGAGACTAAGGCAAGGAGATCTCTGAGTTCAAGGTCATCTGGAACAAAGCAAGTCTCAGATCCAGGCATGGTGGTACATACCTTTAATCTGGGTCACACTTACTTCTGGAGTCCTACATTGGGCCATTGGAAGAATAAAGATTTGTTCTTCTTTGCTTGCTTGCCTGTGCAACTACTGGATCCTTGAACTTCCATTCACAGCTGATCATTGTTGGGGAGTTGAGCTACACACAGACTGTAAGTCATCATAACAAATTCCTTTACTATATAGAGACTACCCATATGTTTTGTGGTTCTAGAGAACCCTGACTAATACAGCCAGTCTCTGTGGATTTCCAGGGTAAGAAGCGGAGTCTAAACATGATATATATCATAGGACACATCCTTTCCTACTTCCCAAAGATGACCACATTGGTCTCCAACACACCTGGACACTTTTTCTATGGATATTCTCCTGGATTTCTTTTCTCATATTCTTTCTAGATTGTGGCAATGCAATATTCTAAAAAAATACACATTATAAAAGACTAGAACTTTTACAGAACATCCTATCCGAAGTTAGTAATACAACTTGTGGTCAATTATGACTTAAACCTTGTCCTGGCCCACGGGACAGCCGAACAGGGTCTGGGGAACCACCTGTGGAGAAAATGAAAGGCAAAAAACACAGGGAAGAACAGCAAGTCTGATTGATCAAGCTGTCAATTTTTTATTGTTCCCAGGCAGGTTTTATGCCCACAGAAGCAGGGTATGGGGAGGGGGGTGACACAAAATCACTTTATTTCTGGGAGAACGCACCTGGTCCCAAAAGCAGGCTATTGGCTAGGTAAAAAGTTCAGCAGGAGGAACAGAACAGAATGGGTTGCTAGGTACCTGTCCACAAGATCTATAGCTATTTGTAATTAACTGGGGGTAGTACTTTCCTATAGAGGCCTCAACTTTTTCCCACAGAAATTTCAACTAAGCTATTACTTTCCCACTAAGGCCAAGACTTTGTAAATGAACACTTATGGCTGACAAGGCAGTTAATATTCAAATAGTGTCCCTCCCAACAAAACCTCCATGAAAAAGAGAATTCAGACCTGGCCCACTCTTGGTTAAGTTATTCCAATGGGAACATTTTAATTTCATTGTTTCCCTTAATGTGGCACTGCTGCATTCTTGGTGACTTGGTGTTTGTTCATCACTAATGCATATAAACTGCGTATCAGAATAGGCTCCTGTCTCAGTTGTTCCCTTGTTCCCTTTGCCTTCCACCTCCTGTCTGTTGCACAAGTCTGAATCTTTCCCTGCAGATGTATCTATAGCTGTCCCTGTGTGTCTGTCTGTTTTGTTTTGTGTATGAGTGGTCTCTTCTCTCTCTCTCTCTCTCTCTCTCTCTCTCTCTCTCTCTCTCTCTCTCTNTGTGTGTGTGTATGTGTGTGTGTGTGTTATGTGCCTAGCCCTAAATGGAGTGTTTATCATGAACTAATATAGAAAATATTCCCAAATGTTTTATTAAAAATATTAGCCGCCATCCTCAGAGAGGCCCTACCAGCAGCTTACTCAGACAGAAGTAGATACTTACGCCTAACCATTGAACTGAAGTCAGGGACCCCTATGGTTGAATGAGGGAAAGGACTGAAGAATTTGAAGGGGAGGGTTACCCCATAGGAAAGACCAGCAGTCTCAACTAACCCAGACCCCAGTGACTTCCCAGAGGCTGAGACACCAACCAGGAGCATACATGGGTTGGTCTGAGGCTCCTGGCACAAATATAAAAGTGGTCTTCCTGACCAGGTCTCAGTGGGAGAAAACGCACTTAATCCTCTAGAGACTTGAGACTCTAGGGAAGGGGGAGGCCTCTGAGGGAGCACCCTCTCAGAGGCAAGGGAGAGGAGGAATGGGATGAGGAACTGTGGCAAGCCGGACTCGGGGGTAGGGGGCCATGACTAGAATGTAAAGGAATAAATTAATATAACAAAATAAAATCCTTAAATGTTCAAATATAAGGAAATACTATGAGACTGTGGCATGCTTGAACAAACATTGGAATTATTCACTGGCCAAAAACCAATAGAGAATAGAATGGATATCTTTTTGTTAGAATTATATATTTCAATTATTCAGATAAAATGCATTTTAGCTCACAACTTTTAAGTTTCTACTCATGAACTGTCTAAGGGACAGGGAATATTTTCTAGGTCCATTCCTGTTAGATAACTGCTTCCCATTGCACAGTTCTCTTCTGTCGGGTGGCCACAAGGCCTTTCTGATTATTGTTACGAAGTACTTGCTTTAAAACATGGTAACAACAAAAGAGCACACATGGTATGCATGCACTGGTAAGTGGATATTCACTCAAAAGTTCAGAAATACTTAAGATTCACAGACCATAAGAAGCTCAAGAAGAAGGAAGACCAAAGTATGGATGCTTCAGTGCTTCTTAGAAGGGGTAAAAATACTCATAGAAGGAAATATGGAGACAAAGTATGGAGCAGAGACTGAAGGGAAGGCCATCCAGTTACTGACACACCTGGGGATCCATCCCATATACAGACACCAAACCCAGATACTATTGCCGATGCCAGGAAGTGCTTGCTGAAAGGGAGCCTGATATGGCTGTCTCCTGAGAGGTTCATCCAGATCCTGACAAATACAGAGGCAGATTCTAGCAGCCAAACATTGGACTGAGCACTGGGTCCAGGAAGGATGGGTTGGAGAAAGGACTGAAAGAGCTGAGGGGGTTTGCAGCCCCGTGGGGCGAGCAACACTGTCAGCAGACCAGAACCCCCCTGGAGCTCCTGTTGACTGGACCACCAACCAAAGAGTATACATGGAGGGACCCATGGCTCCGGCCTCATATGTGGCAGAGAATGGCCTTGAGGAGCTGCCCTTAGGCTAGAGGGGGTTTGATGCCCCAGTATAGGAGAATACCAGGATAGGAAGGTTGGAGTGGGTTGGTCAGGGACTGGGGGAGTACACTTATAGAAGCAGGGGGAGGGGGGATGGAGACCTTGATAGGGGATAACATTTGAAATGTAAATAAAGAAAATATCCATTTAAAAAGAAAAGAATAAAAACATGGCAACGGTTTAAAACAGGATGTATATTTGAAGACTGTTGATAGTACTATATTACCTCATAGAGATAAACTTAAAAAAAATAAGGGAGGCATTTTCAGCTACAACAGGCAATGCCTTACAAAGAAGGAATAATGTAATATAATAAATGTTTGTTGGTGTTCCTCAAAATTCACATTTACCCCTAAGAGTATCATGATTCAGAAGTGGAACATCTCGCTGCTGAGTAAGTTATCACAAATGTTTTGCTATTTTAGTTCTGGAGAACAGAAATAGAAACTTCAGCGATTTCTATCACAACAATATTTAATTCAGATTCTTCATTGCTTGCTTAAATGTGGAGATAATCTTGAGTCAGAAGATGTGAGCAAAGGGCCTGAGAATAGCCACCAATTGGTGTTCAATAGGAAAACAAGTTTTACAAGTGCAAGTAACTATTTTCCAAAAGCAAACAAACAAAAACAAAAACAACAAAAAAGGGGGGTGGAGAAAATCTCAATCAAACTGGATGTGGGGTAATGCTGAAAAATCTGAAAGTAAAACACAAATTAATTCTGTATTTGATTCCATTTACAACAGTATAACTAACATCTTCAAAATATAGCAGATTATAATTCCTGTGTTCCTGTCTGTAAGTCAGTAGTTTGCACAGTGTTACTATATTCTCCATTAGCATTTCATCCATTCTATTCTTGTGTATATTTGTGAAGGTCTTTATGGGTGTGATCTTTATTATGAAAGTCTTGGATACCTCAATTACGGATGTATCAGAATGTTTACTTGTCAATGCTAAAACAATAGAAACAATCAGCTGCTGAGATGCTCTATGTAAGACATGAGTATTTGTCCATTGTTCAGCACTATGCTTACTGCAGTGCCTTAATACTGCAGATAAGGACATACATGAGCATATGGTGTGTGTGTGTGTGTGTGTGTGTGTGTGTGTGTGTGTGTGTGTNTGTGTGTGTGTGTGTGTGTGTGTGTGTGTGTGTGTGTGTGTATGAGAGTGAGAGAGAGAGACAGACAGAGAGACAGAGAGACAGAGACAGAGAATCTCATTTAAGAAAGTTGGTGAAGCATCAGAAGACGGGAACATTTTTTTTTTTCTTCTCATTCAAAGAACACTACATTCATCAGTCAGTCAGATCATTATTATAAAATATGAACTCTCTTAAAACAAAGAATAGTGGAGTCAATAAACGGATCCCAGGATGTCAGATTATATAGAAACCAAATAAAGAGTTTCAAAAGATCTGAGAACAAGTAAACGAAGTAGAGAATGACAAAGAAGAATAAGGCAAAGAAGAGAAAAGAATGAAAAAAAAAATACAAATGAAACATTTATTCTACCATCCCATTTATTTTTTTCGTGATTAGAGTTCTGGAGAGACTCTGAAGTCTGTAGCAGGGAGAAAGAAGAGAAAAATGGTTGATTTTTCAAACACATGTGCTAACTATGCCTGGCCTTTAACATTCAGTCCTTCCATACTCTCCTGACACACATGGACAAGGTGCCTGTAAAACACTGAAAGGGTGGGTGGGGGGGGAATATGACATGTGGCACCAGGGCAGGATCTGATCCTGGACAAATGAAATCTGCCAGCCATCTACTCAAAGGCTGCCACCTTTCATATCCCTGCTTGGCTGAGCCAGCTTTATATAGAGACTTATTGTATTATTCAGCTGGTTTGATTTTCCTTTTTATGACAACCCTCCCCTGGAGACCATCCATCTCTTTCCAGCGTTGGAGAATGACTCTAACTGAATGATATTTCATTGTAATTTATAACTCACAACTGCAAACACAAACAGGGCTTGTTTCTTAGCACTGAAAAGAATGCTAACAGCTAATGTTGGGCCTCTTATATACTGGATGAAATCAGTACCAAAGCATTTAAGGGGTTGAAAGGCATACATTTTACGGAACTGGAAAAATGTGGTTAAAAGGAAATACAAATATTCACATGCATATCAGTAAAGAAAATAAAAATAAGTTCCAGTACTCTATGGTTATTTGTTAATTTTTCATCCACCAGCAGCTCCTGGAACCGTACAAACAGTTTTGTAATTCACACTTATTAAGAAAAAATCATTGAAATGAAGCTCAGAACTTCTTCACTTTAAAGATATAGAAATCTGTGATATAAAGACAGGCAAATTGTAAAGATTTGTAATCCTCACTGGGAACTCCAGGAGGTCTGCTTGGTTGATACTGTTCTTTCTAAGGAGTTGTAAACCCCTTCAGATCCTTCAGTCCTTCCTCCAACTCCGCCAATGGGGTCCTTGTCCTCAGTGGGATGGTTGGCTACTAGCATCTGCATCTGTATTGGTCAGGCTCTGGCAGAACTTCTCAGGGGACAAGTACACTAGGCTCCTGGGGGCACGCACATCTTGGCATCAGCCTGTGTTTGATGTCTGCAGATGGGATGGGTCCCTAGGTGGGACAGTCTCTGGGTGGCCTTTCCATCATTCTCTGCTCCACTCTTTGCCCCTGCATATCCTTTAGACAGGAACAATTCTAGGTTAATATTTTTGAGATGGGTGGGTGACCCCATCCTTTAACCAGGGACCTTACCTAACCTCTGGATTTGGTCCTTCTATAGGTTCTTCCTCTCTCCTCTGTTACTTATTTCAGCTAATGTCATCCCTGTTGGGTCCTGGAAGCCTTTTGCTTTCCAGACATCTGGGACTTTCTGGTGGCTACTCCCAGTTCCCCATCCCCCACTGCTACACACCTCTATTCAATTTCCTAACCCTCTGTACCTCTCCTGACTCCTCCCACCCCTGATCCTGTCCACCTTTCCTCTCCCCATCTTCTCTACATTCCAGGTCCTTCCTAATTCTACCTCCCATAATTAATTTGTTCCCCCTTCTAAACCACCAATCAAAATGTACACATAGAGGGACCCATTGCTCCAACTGCATATGTAGCAGAGCAGCGCCTTATCTTTCATCAATGGCAGAGGAAGCTCTTGGTCCTGTAGAGGCTTGATGCCCCAGCATAGGGGAATGCTAAGGCAGTGAGGCAGGAGTAGGTGGGTGGGTGGAGAACACCCTCACAGAAGCAGGAAGAAGAGCATGGGATAGGGGATTTGGGAATGTGGAGGTTAAATGGGAAGTGGGGAGAACATTTGAAATGTAAATAAATGAAACAACCAATAAAAATATAAATTAAAAAATAGTGAATTTCACCATCCCTTAAAGATTTTTGTAACAATGTAAAATAAAACATTGTTTAGCAAAACCATGGAGTTAACAAAACCTGAAGTGATATTTGTAAATAAAAAGAAAAGAGAGAGAGAGAGAGGGAAAAAAAGGCATTTAATTCTCTGCCAGATTACAATAGAGCCAATCAAAACCATGCTAGGATTTTTGCTGGTTGCCAAATTCAAACTGATGAGATTTTTAATTCTATGAAGATGTAAAGATCACTGAAATGATCTTGAAGGAATAAAAGAACTTAAGAGGCTTAATGTTAAATCACAATAATTGAGAAAGTTTGTTCTAAGCTAATGAACTATCAGATGTCAGGAGTTCAAAGAAAACTCAGGTATACAGTCCTAGTTTACAGATGTTACCAACCTAACAGAAAGGACACAGAAACCGTTCAGTCTATAACACTGGAAAACTTTGTAGTGGTTAAACAGCAGTAGAGTTCTTAGGTTGCAAGAAATGATACAACTTAAAATTGTGAGCAGAGTTGAATTTAGAAGGTACTTGCTTATGCCTTGTTTATAATCTCTAAATTCTATAAACACACACACACACACACACACACACAGAGTTATAAAAAGGAAAGAGAAGGTAGGGATATGTTTTGTGGAAGCACAGTATGGTGCAGAGGAAGGGGGTGCCTCTGTGGGCCCATGCTGAGGCATCCCTTTTCCCTGAGGTACCAGTCACATGACAGATAGATTATAGAAGATAATTCATTTAGGCATGGGAAGGGGACTTGGAAAAGGAGTAGAGTCACAGAAAGAAAGAATGAGAGGGGGGGAAGAGGAAGAAGAAGAGGAGGAGGAAGAAGAGGAGGAGGAGAAAGAGGAGAGAAAGAAGAAGAAAAAGAGGAGGAAAAAGAGGAGAGGCATAGAAGACAAGAGGTCAGCTATAAACACATGGAGAGGTCATGAAGGGGAATGGGGAGAGATGGGACAGATGGAGAAGAAGGTAAGAGAGCAAGAGTGCAAGAGAGTGAGGAGGGGCAAGGAGCCTTTTTTATACTGAGTCAGGTATACCTGGCTGTTCTGGCTGTTGCCAGGTAAATGGAGTGGAGTCTAGAAGAAATGCTATATATATTCTTTTTTTTTTCTGTTCTTACAGTATGATAACTTCAGATCTTTGGCTAAGATCGAGTTAAAATTGATTGTTGTGCAAGTTGAGATGAGAATCTACAGTCATTCTTACATATATAAATATCCAGGCTTTCCAAAGTCATTAGATAAGGAGGAATCTCTTCTCTACAGTGTAACTTTTTCATCTCTGTCAAAAGTCTACTGAATGTAGTTGTATGGGCTTGTAGCTTGGTTCTCTGTTCTATTTGCTGATTATTGTGTTCTTATTGTTCTAGTACCATGGTGTTTCAGTTACTATAGCTCTGTAGTATAAGTTGAAATCAGATAAGGTGAAACAACACATGGTACTGTTTCATTAGGTGTCTGGTATTTTATGACTCTATATGAATTTCTTTTTATTTTTATATCTGAAAAAATAATGTTTGAGTTTGAATCTGTAGTTTGCTTTTAATGAGACAGTCATTTCACATTATTTTTTTCATTCTTATCATGGGCATTAAAAGACTCTCCAAATCCTAATGTTCTTTTCAATTTTGGTTCTTCAATGTCTTATAGTTTGCAACACTGAGCACTCATATCAGTAAGGAGGTATAATCAAGCATGCAAGTGCATACACCCATGCACACATGCATGTACACACACATATGACTATTCCAGATTTGAACTTTCTAGATATTTTGAGAATGTTTATTATTGGTACTTATGAAAAATTTAAAGTTTTGTACAACAAAATAAAGTTTATTGTGTAAAGGAGAGCCTACAGAATTTGAAAGAATATTTCTATATGTTTAAATTATAGAAGATTAATACCTAGAACAAAAAAAGAACTAAAAAAAATTAAGTAGACACTAAAATCAAACTACCCAAGCAATAAATAGGCTATTGGAATAAAAACAGTTCTCAAAAGATGCAATATTATTCATCATTAATCACCAATAAATTCACAAATATTTTTTCACCTGAACTTACTGTCAGAAAATTAAAAATTAAAACTACATTAAGACCCCACCTTACTGCCTTGGGAGTGGTAGCTAGTGAGAATATCAGTAAAAAGTGTGAGACTGATGTGGGAAACATTGACCCGTGTGAACTCCTGGTGAGAATGGAAACTGGCCTACCCAGTATAAAAGGCAGGATTTACGATTCTCAATTAAAAAAAAAATCTATCAAATAATCTATATCACACTAGGTATCTACTTGAGGCACCTCAAGTCAACATATCAACAAGATACTCAGACACAATGATGTATTGTATGACTCTTCATGATTCAGACTTATGGACTTAATCTCAATGTCCAGTAGCAGAGGGATCAAGGAAGAGAAGAGAGTATACACACACAATGAATTATTTATGGAGAATAAAGATATACTCCTATAAAAAAGGATAAAATTTGGATAATTAGCTATGAATTATACATGCTCAGAAAGACAAATGTATGTTTTCTCCCATTGTCCAACCTGGATTTCATGTAAATACATGAAGTCTGGCAAGACAGTGGGAGAGGAATTGATGGAACGAGAGGGCCTGATGAGAGCTGGGAGGGGGTAAGAATTATGAAGTTATGAATATTCTGGGGCTCCATTTGTATACATAACATATACGATATATACTTACATGAAAATTGAAAATGAATACTTTTAATTTATTTTATCTATTTACTGGCCAGTCCTTTACCCTCTTCCCACAGTTCCCCATCCCGTTCCCCATCCTCCATGACTCCAAGAGGGTACTCTTTTTCCCCCACATGACCTACCCCTTCCCTGGGCCCTCAAGGCTCACAAGGCCAGACCAGGTAGACTTTGCTTCATACGTGTCAGGGGTTTGGGATTACCCAGTGTATGTTCCTGGTGGGTGGTTCTGTCTCTGGGAGCTCTATGGAGCCAGGGTAGTCGACTGCTGATTTGTATTGAGTCACTCCCCCTTTCTGCTTCTTCAATCCTTCACCAAATTCAAGCATGGGGGTTCACCAAATTCTGTAAAATCATTCGCTGTAAGTAGCTGCTTCTGTCTCAGGCAGCTATTGGTAGGGCCTATCTGAGGACAGCCGTGCCAGGGGCCCATCTATAAGCACATCATAGCGTAATAGTATCAGGCCTTAGTGTCCCCCCGAATTCTATGAGATGAATCCCAAGATGGGTCAGCCATTGGACCTTTTCCTTGAGTCTCCTCTCCAGTTTTGTCCCTGCAGTTCTATTAGAAAGGAATAATTCTGGGTCAGGAGCTTTGACTGTGAGACAGTAACCCTGCCCTGCCACTTGAGGCCATTTGTCTATCTACTGGAGGTAGACTCTTTGAGTTCCCCTTCCCTAATGTTAGGCATTTTGGCTCAGGTCACCTCCAATGACAATTGAGTGTGGCTCACCTCCTGGGTCTCTCTGGGAGTCTCTAGAGAGTCCCCACCCCACCCCCGCTCCAGCCTCCCAATCCCAGAGGCTGTTATTTTCATTTATTCTCTTGGCCCTCTGAACTTCTCTCCTGACCCCACCCACTATATCTGATCCTGTTCCCCCTTTCTCTCTCCTTCCCCTCTAGGACCCAGGTCCCTTCCTTCTTCCACCTCCTGTGATTATTTCCTTCCCCCTTCTAAGTGGGGCTGTAGCTTTCTCACTTGGCCATTTCTGCTTATTACGTTTCATATGGTCTGTAGGTTGTATCCTAGGTAACCTGTACTTTTTGGCTACTATCCGCTTATTGGTGAGTACATACCATACCTATCCTTTTTTTGTCTGAGTTATGTCACACAGGATGATATTTTCTAGTTCCAGCCATTTGCCTGTAAAATTTATGATATCCTCATTAGGGAGGGATAGCTGCGTCTTCAGGTAGAGCTGCTTCTAATTTTCTGTGGACCTGCTAGATAGATTTCCACTGTGGTTGTACCAGTCTGAAAATGAATTTTAAAGAAGTCTGATGTCCAGTTTAGATATTTATTTTCTTCTGAAACCTTGAAACTGTCTCCCTTTGAGACATTTAAACTCCAGAGGACATTTAAAGAACCATATTTTGAGTTATGATCATTTGAGCATACATTGTCCTTCACAGTGATCACAGAATGATGGCATTGCAGAAGCTATTTCAAAATGCTAAGAACTACCTTTTAGAAAAATGTTTTTAAAAGTTTATTATTTTAATGCAATTCTTTAAGATATTGTATGCAGTGACTATTCCATAGATAACCCAAATACTGAAAACTAGGACTTCAATTTTTATAATTACAAACTTAAGTATTTTGGGGCAAATTGAAATATATCCTTCTTAGTTATTTAAAACAAATGAGCTTGTACTATTGAAAAAGAGAACAAGATTCAATGTTTGTTCATTCTTAGATTCATTGATTTTGGTGAGGACAAGCATGAACCTTTCTATACATTCTAATTTTGACAAATGTACATGCCTGGAGGTACTGAGCTGAATTTAATAGTGACCCAAGATTGGTGAAGTAGGATGTGTTAATCTGCTAATTCAACCTGGACCATAAGCACAATACAGAAGCAGTGATCTCTCTGGGAAATATGCAGGGTACTTTGAGAATCCCCCTTTCCTGTGTGCCTGTATTAGCATGGAAAGGACCATCAACAGTCAAGGCTCTCTGCTCTGTGAACTTAATTCATTACAGAAAGAATCTGAAAGTGCTCTATGTATGCATATTTGTGTGTGTGTGTGTGTGTGTGTGTGTGT
>NC_034609.1:24507499-24525302 GCF_900095145.1 Mus pahari
TATCTATCTATCTATCTATCTATCTATATATAAAGTGTAATGAGTGTTAGATTTCTACATGTGGTGACACAGCTATGTAATGCCAACACATTAGAGACAACTGCAAGAAAAGAATGAATTCCAGTTCAATTTGGACTCCATATCAAGAGATGACCTCAAAAGAATCTATTTAGATAATTCTAATAAAATGTTTGCAACAAAATCAATGCCCATTGTAAGCTAACAGTTTTTCTTAGCTATTTCATATATCATAATACTTTGTGATAAGCATCTCAACATTTTTTCCTATTTCAGTTTGTTTCTTCTTATTATCTTCTTAATAAATATATTTTTGCTTTATTTTAAAGTGTTTCACTTTCTTTACATAATAAAACTTTTCATAAAATTAAAATATTACTTTTATAAATTTTGTGCAAAAATATTTATTATTCAATCAAGGCCTTCTGTATTTAAAATAATTTGGATTAGTATTGTTACAATTCTTATAACTTTATTAAGTGTTTAAAACTTTGGTAACTGTGAAGAATGTGGCTTTTTAATATGTCTGATAGTGTGAATGAATTTTTCAATTAGACTATACATCTGTAGCATATCTGTTATTGATAGTGTGAGATTAGGAATACCACCAATACTATCCTTTAAAATGGAAGTAAATTTGATAATCATTTTCAGAGAAAGAATAGAAAAAAATCACTTATTATTGGAAGACTCTTCAACTATTAAAATATTACAGTCATCTATCATTAAAACCTTTCTCAATGACTTCTTAATAGATACATTTATTATATAATCCTATAATTTTTTGTGGCAGTATTGAGAACACTTTGATTCACAGTTATACTATTCTCAATAATACAGTCATGACTTTCCTCATTTTCTGAGATCTAATCTTCATTAATTTCTTTTTTATACCATTTATATTTTCCAGAGAGTTCGGCAGCATGAAGTATTGTTAATTTAGAAATAGACACCAATACTAATGAGTAACAGATGCAACTTCTGTGTTTAAATATAACTTATACGCTAAAAAGTGTTTCAATATTTAGTTCATGTATTAGAGGTTTGCATACCCTCATAAAGTCTTATGTATAAATTAGGTAGGTGAAAATGCCACCTTACCATCTGACCCCATTAACATTATCTGAAAATAATGTGTAGATACAGTTGTTACAAACCTTTTCATAAAAATTGCCTTGTGAAGTGAACAGACACAAGAGAAAAAAAGTATCTTGATTATTGTCACATTCCATATGAGAAAGACAATGCCATCATTCTGTGATCACTGTAAAGGACAAAGTATGCTCAAATTATCATAACTCAAAATATGCTTCTTTAAATGTTTTCTGGAGTTGGAAAATCTACAGTAGGATGATCTGGTGTGTTAATAAGAACTGTAAAGATTACTGGCAATGTAGAATAAACACGCTCACAATTATTAAAAAGAAAATTGTCTCACCAGACCATCATTCTCTTCTAGTGGCTGTCAAAAATGGATGATTGATGGGCAAAACAGCCTGTGTGCCTGATCACTGACTGGATGGCTAAGAATTATTCACTTGGTCAATACCTCCCAGGAAAAGGGGTTGACTGTCTGCTTACTCGATGGTTGTTAACTAGCTAGCTTACTGGTTGACTAGCTGCATGAGGAGTTGCTCTGCTAACATTTAGGATAAGAAGTTTCCCAGTTGACTGGTGCACTGATTAACATGGCTGGTTAATGATCTGATTGACAGTTGGCCTGACTGAATTATTAACCGATATGCAAGATCACACAGAGCCTAAATTTTTTTCAGAAGCATCCTCATGCTCACCCAGACTCTACAATATTATGCAGAAAAGTGACTATATCTGTATTGTCCAGGAATGCATAACAGTCACAGCTCTTTGTCAGCATATTTACTATACCTGGGGAGGTCAAACCTTTTATGTTTAAGAGTTAAAAGCAGGAATTATTAGGGAAGAATTAGCAGAAAAATGTTAATAGTTCCATGTATTAAAGCAAAGGTAAAAATAAGTTCTCTGTAATTGGTTGCCATCTGGAGGAGCCCAGCCTTGGCAAGTCAGTGGGTACAACAGATAGATGTTCTGTAAATGGCCAGTAACTTTCTTTTTCTTACCCCATATTTAAAATTAGGTAATTAATTTTCTTATGCTTCCAGGGATTCATTAAGAAGATTATTCTATAACTCTCTGGAAGTGAATAATAATAAATATAGTAATTAATAACAATATGTGCAGCAATCATCTTTTCATTAGGAGCTTGTCCTTACTTTTCCCCAGGTGCTGATAAAATCATCCTTCTCAGCGCTTTTCCCATATTCTGATAATGCTGGTCAAAACTTCCATTCCAAACAATAGGTGATTGATCTAATAATATGTCTTATGATTTGATACACTTTATTAGTGGCAGCTGTCGTAGCTGTTAGAACTACCATGGTATTGGATTCTGGAGATTTTTTTATTATACAAGAAAGATCAATGGGCACAAAAAAAATAGGTCAATGACAATTAGTAAGGGCAGTTTGTTAAGATGAGAGAAACAAGCATTCCTGTGTCCAACTTTAGGTTTTTTTATTGGATAATGTCTTCTTATTCTTAATTGGTTTTAATCTAGTCACAAACAATTCTAAATGAGGAGCAAAGGTGTCAGTTCTGTTGATTTGTGTTTATAGATCAGCAAGCTAAAGATGAAAAAAATATATCAACAGAGAAGGCATTCCAACATTCCAACAAGCAAAGTTTAGTAACAATTCTCAGCTAACTAAGAATTCAGAAGAGCTTTCTCAGCCAGATTTAGAGCATTTGATATTGGAAGGAATTAGATGTTATCTTTTATTACAGCAGGCAAAATTTTTCCTGGAAATCTTAGGTAATTAAATAAGACAATGGAAATTAAAAGAATTCTTGGAGACTGACTGAAAAGAAATAAAATATCTACATTTGTTTTTGACATATTAACCAGAGATACAGAAGCCATCTACAAGGAATCCCAGTGATGTTTTCTGAGACAACAAGGAGATAAAACAAAATAGAGACTGGAGAAATGGCTCAGAGAAATGGTTAAGCAGACAGGCTTCTATTCTAGAGGACATACATTCAGTTCCCAGCACCTACATGGCAGTTCATAATCATCAGTAACTCCATTTCAAGGAGATCATTTACAGTCTTATAGTAACTACATGTTTCACACACACACAAGGCATGCAAAACATCTATACAGATAAAAATAAAATGAAAAATAAAGTGACCTTACATAATAAAATATAAAATAAGATCAACAAGGCCATACTTATATAAAATGAGACAATATTGTATAACAAGGGAGAACAAATGTACAGGATTTTTTTGTGAAAAAAATTTCTGAAGTCATATGATTTATGTTAACATAGAAAAATAACAGTATTCATTTATAAAAATTCTGTGTCTTTTACATGCTTCTATGTAAACTATGTTTCATTCTGTCTGTTGTCCTCCTTCCACAAATACAAGCCATGAAGAAAGCATGACACGAAGGTGTCACCTGAAAGACATTCTACAAAATGACACTCAGCAGCCCTAATAACAGTGCATCCCTTAAAAACTGGAGAAGTGTGATAAACTTTTGAACCTAAAGGGGGGTTTCATAATGTGCCTTCTGTGCTGTTGTCTTCTCAATTGGCTTTTGAGAAATAAAGGATGACATAGAAAAGTAGGAAGTCTGAATAAAGTGCAGACCTCTGCTGGTAAAATACATCAGTATCAACTCATTCTAGTGACGAATGTAACATGATAAGATAAGGTTTTAAAAACAGGAGACAATAGGAGTGAAAGATGGTCTTTTAAGATGATCTTCAAAGCCATTTAACAAATCTATAACAGTTGTAGATTCTATCCATCTTTTACCTATCATCTTTCTAGTGTTCTTTGAGTCCATTAACAGAGATGAATGTGCGTGAGCAAGGAGATGAATGGAGAAATACAGGAGATTGGAGATGGATATATTAAGGGAAGTATGCCAATACATTTTAATGTAAAAAACATGCCAGGAGAACTGAAAACAGTTGTTAAGTTTGTAGAGGAAAGGTTGAGAAAATGGATGGTGAAATTTAATTTGGGAATGCAGAGAGGTGTTATCTCCATAGGAATTGATAGACATTATCTTTAAGATAATAGAATGTTTCCAGAGTTGAAAAATAGGCATGCCAATCAGATTGTTGTGCTGGTAGGTTTCAGGTATTTGAAACAGTTAAGCCTAGGTTGCATGTTAATTCCAATTAAATGTGACAGACTCCAGGATACACAAAGAGACAAAAGTCATGGAAAAAATTAGATATAGATGAACAAACACAGGAGATACATATTTGTTTTAAGTATCAGAAGCAAGGTGTGAGACTTGGGATAAACAAAGATGATGTTCTTCTCTCTTAGGCAACTATATTCAAACCAATTTCATTACTTTTTCCTGCCCTCATTTGTGATGAGAATATCTAATCTATGTGAATCATTATAACCATCCTACCATAAGGTTTATGTGTGTGGTGGGGTTGATAATGGGAAGTAGGTGGTGGACTGTGTTTATTTCTGGATTCCCAGAACACATCATTTCTCTGCTTCATAGTACCAAAGAGATTAGAAAGTAAACTGCCTCAGATGCAGAATTTCTCCCAGAAGGAAGTCAGCTACCATCAGGGCAACATGTCCTAAGTGAGAGAAAAAGCATTTGGAAACATGCCTACATTTAATTGTCCAAACACTTTTATAACACAAATATTAAACACTCTTAATTGTAAAGAGAACAAGTATAGAAACTTGTCTAGAAAATAAAGAAGAGAAAACTTACATAAACAAAGTAAAAAGAGCTGAAATTGTTAAATACCATACAATTTTGATGTAAGAGTAGATTTTCCTACTTCTGAACCCTAGTCTTTTATATGATATCATATTGACTCCCTGCAATGTATAAATTTTATTTATAATATCAGGAAAATCAAAGAAAAGTAATCAGCCAATATTAATAGAAAACATTTTTTGTGTGTTTGTTTTTGTAGTTTACATTTTTGTGTACTTGTGAGGAAATTTTCACCAGGAATAGTAAATACAGGATCCTTTTTTGTGTGTCTTTAATGCTACCATCTCAAGGCTGCTCCTGCAAAGTGCTGGAGTCATTTCTGTCTGAGTGGTTCTTGGCGGAAAGAAGGGAAGAACTTCCTGATGACAGCATTCAAGAGGTGCTGAATAAATCAGCCAGCCTGAATGATCCCATTATCTGGTCATGGATCCCTGGCTCTGGGGGATTGGGCTAAAGGTAAATTTACAAATGCATCCGCATGGGTGGGTGGGTGGGTGGAGGTCTTTCAAAAGTCAACGTCTGATCCCAGTATAAGATGATGGGATGTGCACAGTGACATGGGACAGATTACGGTGCTCTCTGGTGCAAATCTATCTCTTCAGATAGGAGTCTCCATGCTCAGATATAAAGGTGACAACAAAATGTCACAACCAAGGTAAGTGCAAAAGTCAGAGGAGTATGATGATGAATATCTATCTAACAGGCTGGAAGCATACCATTTCAAGTCAGTGGGCCCAGGCAGCATAAAAGAGCATCATAACATTAGGTCCTGAGATCTAAGGGAAGAAAACTTGTTTCTGGATTGGCTATAGATTAAATCTTATTAAAGGTTTTATGTCTACTGATTGTTTGTGTGTGTGTGTGTGTGTGTGTGTGTGTGTGTGTGTGTGTGTGTTTTCCACATGGATGTGAATGTCAGAAAGAGGAGGCTTTGGCTCTCTTAGAAACGGAGTTACAGAGAATTTTAAACTGCCTGACATGATGGTGGAAACCAAACCCAGGTCCTCTGTAAGGGCAGTAAGTGCTATTAACCACTGTACTATCTCTCCATGACCCCATTTATGTTCCAACTTTAAAATGCAAATAGAGTAAGACAGAAGGAAGCAGCACAAACAAAGTTAAGTGTTTAGTAGGAAACAGAGATTTTCATACATGTGACCACATTGCAGCATGGGCACAGACCATAAAAAGGCATAAGTGAGTATGGCTACCAAGGTTTCACTATGAATTCCAGAATGAACCTAGTTAAACTGACACCACTTAGGTTCATATTGCATACCTGTAACTCCAGTTGAACAGCCGCTAACCTCCTGAGCACTGGCATAAGCACATACAGAAACCCAAGCATACAGAGGAATCCACATAAATGCAAATAAAGATAGATGAATAAATAAATCTTTCTTTTAACAACTTTGCTAAAACCATCTAGTCAGGGGCGCAAACGGGATAATGATAGGTCTTGGCTTCTCCCTTAGCTCCTTCAAATCCAATCCTCTGGTCTCAACCACAGTTATGCAACAGACCACTTTATATGGCTTCACCTTCCTCCCTAACTTCATCTTTAGTAGATCCCACAAGTATCCCCCTTACCTTCAGTCCCCCAACTCTTTGCTTTACCCCATCCCAACCAAACCTCCAGCAAGTCATTTCCTGGGAACTTGTAGGACACAGCTGAAGGAAAGCAAGCAGAGGCAGCCTCTCCTGCCTCTCCTCCAAATTCAGTTTCCTAGTCTTACCCACGTGCCCTCCCCTTCCTGCAGCCCCAGAGGATCATAGAGATCCTCTCTTCCAATCTTTGTCCACACTCATCCTGTTAACCCAGCCCCCAGTTCCAGCACACATTCCTTGGGAATCCACCAGTCAAACCTGCCAGAGAAGGAAATATGCCCATAAGGAAGGTAGGCAAGCTTAAAACCATCCAGCTCAGGGGGAGACCCCAAGGCCTGACACTATTACTGAGGCCACGGAGCGCTCGCAAAATGGGACCTATCATAACTGTCCTCTGAAACACCCAACAAGCAGTTGGTAGAATCAGATGAAGATATTTGCACCCAATCAATGGACAGAAGCTGCTGATCCCTGTGGTTGAATTAGGGGAGAGATGGAAGAAGCTGAGGAGGAGGGCAACCCTGTAGGAGGAGCAGGAGTCTCAATTAACCTGGACCCTTGAGATCTCTCAGACACTGGATCACCAACCAGGCAGGCAGCATACACTAACTGATATGAGGCTACCAACACATATACAGCAGAAGACTGCCGGTCAGGGTTTAGTCAGAGAATATGCACCTAACCCTCAAGAGTCTGGAGGCCCTAGGGAGTTTAGAGGTCTGGTGGGGTGGAGGGTGGGGGTCAGGCTTGGGGACATCCTCCTGGAGACAGGGGAATGGGGAGGAGGTATGGGATGTGGTACAGTCAGAGGGTAGACCGGGAGAGGAATAAAATCTGCAGTTTAAAATTAAAAAAAAAAAATTTAAAAAACCACTCTCTTTCCATATTCAGTACCCACGTTTGATTCCCAGCTCTCTATAGTGAAGTGGCTGCTCTTCACTTTCTCAGGGAACAGAGCAGATCAAGGTGGAACACTAGGAGAAACGGCATGCCTCCCTGATGAAGTGGTGGACATCTCCACATGAATGTCGGGGACCACACAGCCATAGAGAAAACTTGTGCATGAGGATCTAATTGAAGACTGCCTGCCAGCCTAAAGATTGGTGACACTGCCAATGCTAGCCAATCTGAAACTACTACTTGAAAGAGATGCTTGCTGGGAGCCAAGGGGATGCTGGTTGAGGATATAAAGGGTGTTCTCTGGGGATTAATAAATGAGCTTGCTACAGGTTTCTCACCTGCTCCAGGAATGTGAGTCATTGATTCTGTACCACCTCATTATCAACACCCCAAGGGCAAGCATGGCTGGGAGACTGGTGGTCCAGGGTACAACCAACAGGGTACAACACAGGAGCTTTCCCCGCTCCTGTGGACCCTTCAACCTCTGTCCTAGACTGCTCCCTTTCCTAAATGCCAGTACCCACTACCTATACATTTTACCCAGAACCTACAATGACCATGATCACAGAAGAAAATCCAAAAAAGCAAGAAACCTCTACCACAAAAATATTTATATTTATAACCCCTGCACTAAGCTTGAATAATTAGTTTTACTTAAGATTATTATACAAGCTGGATAAGGATAGATTAATTATATTCTTCAGGCTATGGTTGATCAGAGCACTGTGAATATGTGTATTCTTATTCACCTTTTTCCTCTGAGTCTACTTTTCCCTGAAATAAACCTATGGCAAATAGTGTGAAAAAATAAAGATTATTTATTTGGATTTTTTTGTTTTGTTTTGCTTTGCTTTGTTTTGCTTTTCAAGGCAGGGTTTCTCTGTATAGCCTTGGCTATCGGAAACTCATTCTGTAGACCAGGCTGGCCTTGAACTCAGAAATTCTCCTGCCTCTACCTCCCAGCTGGGATTAAAGGCGTGCGACGCCACTGCCAGGCTTATTTGATTATTAATTGACTGATTTAGACAGGGTTTTGAATTATAGGCCAGACTGGTCTAATAAGCATGTAGAAATCCTCAAAATGAGCCTGCTGCGTGACAGGAAACCGTGATGCTATTTGTAACATTACTATATTCAGGATAAAACATTAAAATGTAGAGAATTACTGCTTGTATTTTGGCCTGCTGCTCTTATTCTTTGTTGGTGTGGTGCGGCTACAGTGCTGAGCTTTAAATCCAGATTTGGTACACTCTATACAAATGTTCCCTCCACTGAATTACAGGACCAAACTCCATGGAGTTATTGTTGAACACTGAAATAACCACATGAGAACTGTCAATGGTATATACTAAATAAGAACAGGTTTGATAAATAATTGAAGGTATGACATCTTTTCTACAGGTCTTCCTTTTCTGTTGTATAATATAATTCCTGAGTCTTTTCTTTCTATTACTTGAAATATCTGGTCAGATACTGAGAGAACAGCATTGGTACACTAGATGTGCTTGTTGATACTGGGCTGAAATCCATTATAGATTTCCTTATGCGTGCATATGTAAAACGCATGCATACACATTCTCTGTAATTGATAACATAACATCTGAATCTTTGAAAAAATAGCCTACTGCATATATATTAGCTGTGTATATGAAACCTTATATATGCAAATACTGGATTCAGTGTTTGTTCTAAAGACCTTAATGTAATTTTATCGTCTTTCTGTTCAATCAACATTATAATTTAACACTAAATGAGAATATGTGCTAATGAAATAAATCAATAAAATATTTACTTTTTTTGTTACAAATACATGAAAAAGGATATTATGGGGCTGTATTATAATTTCTTGGCATTGCTAAATGTCAGTACCAAAATAGTACTTCTGTTTCATTTGTACGAATCCAATGTGATTCTTCAAAATATTTCTGTGTAATATTTATGTCAGTATTTCTCATCTGTGTGTTGAGACCTCTTTGGGGAGGTTCAACAGACCCTATTACAGGGGTCTCCAAAGACTATTTGTATATTATATATTTATATTACAATTCATAATATTAGTGACATTATAGTAATAAAATGAATGAAAATTAATTATGATTGGGGTCATTATGATATATGGAAGTATATTAAGGAATCGCAGGATTAGGAAGGTTGAGAGCCACTGATTTTAAGTAAGTATAGAGTCTACAATTTATTCATAGGTTCAATGATAAAAATCATATTTCTAATTATTCCTTGTTAAAAACATGCAGTTTAATATAAAAGGTTCCACAAATACATCAAAAAGTAGAGAATGACTGAAAAAACTATTTCATTTATCAGTAAATATCTAAACTGAAAATGTGCTTTATATAATTTGTATTAAATATTCCACTGGATTAACCTGATGCCTAAATTCTTATAAGTAATATTTTTGAGAAGTGGCTATTTTTTCTTGTCTTTCATTTAACTTTAAATATCTATTTTAATTTTAAAAATTAAATATTTTAAAAATAATTTATTTATTCTTCTTTATGTATATGACTGCCTAGATGAATATATATATATATATATATATATTCATACACACAGGCTCAAACACACACATGTATCTATTATCCCATGTTTGCCTGCAATAGTCAGAAGAGAGTATCAGAATCTCTCAAATAGGACTTATTGAAATTCAAATTGTGAGTCACTACAGGGTTCTGGGAATGGAACCCAGGTCCTCTGCAAGAGTAACAAGTTCTCTAAACCACAGAGCTCTCTCTAGCCTAGAGGTATCATTTTCATAATCTATTGAAAAGTTACCAGTATTTAGTGCTTTTTTCAAGTAGCTACAGTTTTGCAACCCCAGCAGCACTGACTCTCCCAATCCCTCTGAAGTAGTAGTAGATAGCTTTCTGCCCTAGCAAAATGGCAACATAACATAGCCTTCTTTTGTTCTGAGATTTTACATTTATTTCCTTGAAGTTATTTTTCATTTTCTTGTCACACATTTGTATTCCCTTATGTGACTTGTCTATTCATGTAATGTACCTATTTTTCTTGATTTCCTTTCATTTTGGTGATATGTAGCACAACCTTGAAAACTTCAAGTTATAAATCATTTGGAGTTTCAAATTTTTCAAATATCATATCTGAACTTGGCACTTTTCTGCTATGTTTGTCAATGTTTTCCGTTTTGAATATAAATCCTTAATTCAATGGAGTCCAATCCATCTATTATTTTTCCTTATGAATTTTATATATTTTTTTTATTTTTGATATTATACCTGTGTTATCATGTAATATTTGAAGTAAATGTTGTCTACATTCAATATCCCCGAGCAATTATTCATTACTCCATATATGATTAAAAGTTAATATTTAAATATAAACATATTACTATTATTTTTTCCTGTTTAGATTTACTCATGTGCTTATTTTATCAAGTGATGAGTGATCCCAATTTATCCATCTCCTCTTTGTTTATTTTCCATGTTAGTTTCGATCTCTTTTAGCTACTAAATTTTACATATGTAAAGATGCATTTCTGGATGCCAAGTGTCCTACTCCATTGAAGCAAGAGTTAGTATTTTAGTACCTTAAAATATAGTAAATTTATTTTTATGTATTTGCTAACATTTTTATGAGCTCCATGAGTATTTTTGTGACTTTTGTTCCTACCCATATATATTTTTCCAGAGACATTCTATTAACATTAAACCTCCAATAGCATTATTTTATCTTTGATGAATTATTGGTTAGTTTTATGATGTTAGATAATTTTAATCAATATTTTATATTTTATTAATTGCATTTTTTGCCTTATTTATAATGGAATTGTTCCAGTTATCTCAGTCTCATGCATTTCTTGACCCTTCTTACTGAGTCTTATCTGTTCTTTATTTCTTATGTAGTATATCCCAAAGGCTTAAATGTATGAATCATATTCTAATAGTCACAAGTACAAATATTATGTTAATCCATAAAATTAAATTTCATGTCATAATTTTTATTATCTAACTGTATATTTTAGGAAAGAGGCATGGCATATAAATCTACATTAAAGTTTTTCTTTATATAGTCAATTAACAAGACATCTAATTGGTTTTTTTTTTTTAGACCGTGATTAAAATGTATTCATAACCAACATGTGGCAAACTCACACAGGCACCTGGTAATAATTATGTTAATAATATTCTTGGCCTCATCTGCCATCAAAGAACCATGCAATACCAGGTTAATTGCTCTGTTCTCTACATGACTGTCCACAGGATATTACATAAAGAAAGTTCGTTTAAAGTCACTTCAGTTGTAGTATCATCTCTATAAATCATAAATACTGCAAACGAGTATGTACTATTTTCATAGTGACAGGATCATATAATAGGGATTAATATTTTAGAATAGTTATCTTTTCCTTTGAGAAATGGTTTCACAAGCTGATATTGTACTAATTATGTAGTTCACATTCCCTCTGAATTGTTTTTATTTTCCTGCCCAGTTCTCAAGAACACTAGGTTGACTGTCGTGTGCCACCATAGCTTCATTTAAAATTTTATTTCAGACCTGTGGTGAATGCTTTACAAAAATAAATTGTCTTGCATCAGTATATACCACATTTATTTGATGTAGATATCCCTAGTATGTCATATATGATTGAACTTTGTTCCAGCAACTTTAATTAACATGCCCAATTTCACATAACTTGATCTGAGACTCACAGTTTGTTCTAATTCCAAAGCTTCCGTACCTACACAGAACTAGTATACAAGATGAGGAAAGAGCATATCCTTTCTTCTTATTGTGTAATAAATGAACACTCACAAAGTCTTCAACAATTAATATAAAAGAAGATGTGTTTGTACGTTAATCATAGGCAACACGCCACATGAAAAAAAAAATTCTCTATTTAATTGAAGATTTTTCATTGCATCTCTGTTATATTTAAGAGTCCTAGCCTGCTATTTCAATTAACTTCCAAACAAAAGGGTGAGGTGAAGCACTGTGTAGATTGAAATTTGTTGATGGCAAGGCGTTCTAAAATGTTGTCAGCTAGTCGGCTTGAGCTGTAGAACTAACTATGTGAATGGGAATTTCATGCAAACACTTAGAGACTCATTTCGAAAGCACAGTTTTGTCAGGTAAACATATGCAGCCTCCGGGAGTTAGCATGTACTTTAGCAAGAACTTTTTACAGACATAGTTTGAAACTTTCTTGAGTCTGAAAGTGTCTTATGACTTTCTCCTGTACACACTGACAGCAGATATAATTCATTCATGCTCGCTACACCACTTACTCATGATTTGTAGTACATGTGGTCATAAACTTCCTGACACACTTTTTATTAGATTTAACATAAATTACTCACTAAATATTACCCATAGATGCAAAATGGTGAACATATTTCGTTTGAGATGCTTATTTATCCTTCGGCTTACAGTTTTGGTTTTTAGTATAATGTTTTTGTTTGCAGACCCAGAATAATTTAGCCAATAAATTTGATAACAATCTATGTGCTTTCACTTGTCTTAAAGATAGTGACTAAGTTAGTTTTGGTTGAAAATCGTGGGAAAATCAGAACTGTCTTCAGGTAACCTGAGTCATATTTGACTCAACCAGTAAGTAAATTTCATAGGAAATAATTGTTAATTCTTTCTTTGTAGTTTAGTTATTCCTTCCCACTTCTTCAATTGTAAAAGAGATGCGAGTTGACACAGTACCCTCCCTAATATGTCAACAAAAGTGTGTTCTTAGATCTAGCTTTCTATGTGTTTTCCTGTAAGCTCTTAAGCACTTTTTACAGTTTCCCAAATACGAAAGATTCTTATTTTCTAACTCAACAGAACTCTTATTTTTAGTTTTGTATCTTTTGGCTCTCAGTTTATTTCCTTTGGAAATTAAACAAAGTTTATAGTTCCATAATTTCTCCTTAAAAAACAGAAATATGAATAGCATGAATAAGCATAAACTTTTTTGATGGGGCAGAATCTCCCAAAACACACATTCCAAGAAAATAACATGAAAATCAGGATAAGATGTTTATGTTTTTCTTAATAATCTATAGAAAGGATAATGTCAGGATTTTCAATTGGTCTTGTTTGTTGTCTTCCCATTCTAACTTCTCTCTCCACTGTCAATTTTGTTTTATTTTTCTATCTTCACTTAAAAAAAAAATCTCTGTAATTTAGCTCCATGTATTTATTCACCACAGTTTTAAATATTACTTAGAATTCCCAATTTATTCATTAAATTATTTTGCATGTATTGAGTTGGTTATTGATTTTCAAACAACATTCCTGGCAGAGCTTAAGGTTCATATAGACAATGTCCTTTGATTATTTTGGTATTTTCTTAAGCATGAGTACTTATTGTTTTTTGTTTGTTTGTTTGTTTTTGTTTTTTTTGTTTTTTTGCTTTATTTTCTTTTCTTTTATTGCCAGATGTCAAGGCATACACCACTGTTTATTTTCTAGCACATGTTCTTGCTCTATTTAGCATTTTTTACAATCCTAGGAAGAAAGACCATAAAGGGCAAAAGTTTAATTTGGCTTATGGTTTGAGAAAGCATGGTCTTTTGTTTAGGGAAGATGTAGCTAGCATGATGGAGGAGGAAGACAGCAAGGATATCAGGTGCTGGATTGGTTGTCAGGAGGCAAACAGGTCCTTTGTAATGGGATCAGGCTTTAAGTCCATATAACTCATCCCCATGACCATAAATCTGCAATAAAGGCCCACTGTCACAAAGGTTCTACAACCTCCTCAAATAGCAATCTTCTGCTTTTGGGAGACATCTTATGAGCATATGGTAATTTCAACACTTTTTAAAGAATTAATTCACATACTATTACTTAGTTTTTCATTTTCTATCTCACATGAGGTTATAAGACTCTTGAAGATTAAGATCAGAAATGTTGGATCCCTGATACCATGGAAATTCCAGATATATAGATCACATGTACTGAAAAGTTGACTTTGCACAGTGTTTCTTCCACCTCACAAGACAACACTGGGTAGTCTGATATGTTGTCTAATAATAATTATATTACCACATTTCCAAAATCACCTTTCCCCATCTACATACAGCAGTTGATAATAACATTATTGGTCATTTTGATCTTTTAATCTACCTTTGCAAAAACTGTTGTTTAAAAACATGAGGTTTTTAGATTAGCAAAAAACATTGTTTATGGAACATTATTGTGAATCAAATACAGGGCTAATAAATTGGGCATATAATCGATTTACTTATCAGTTCATTAATATGTAGCATAGAGGTAATGATACTCATTGATCATGGGGATCTGTGAGAAGGGATGAAGTGCTTACACATGAAATGTTTTTAGAGATACTCCTGACAAAGTAAAATATCACCAAACGAAAGCTACTATTCATTTAAATATGGAGCAAATATTTTACACACTAATTTTCATATTAAAGAGGTATGATTTTTAGTTTTATCACTAATAAGTAAAAACTCCACCTCTACAACAGATTTATATTTCTGAATTCAAATCGTGCATAAATAAACACGAATTTAATATCTTAATAATAAAACCTCATATAAAGAAGACAGACTACAATTTTGATGCTGTTTGATGGATTTTAAATACTATTGTAGAGGAATTTTCTTTAGCAACACGGTTGTTTTGAACATATCCAAGACCTTCTAGGTCTGTATGATCTGGCTAGAATGCAGATAGGAACTTATTATACATTTAATCCCTTTGCTTGAAATACTTAGTCCATATTTAATCCCAAACAATGGCATTTAATTGAGGGGCAGACAAAGAAATAAATCAGAAAAAGATTTGACAGAAGTAGTCAGAGGTAAGATAATCCCAGCAGACTGAGGAGCAAGGCACATCCATTTGTCAGTGAGTTTGGAGTTGAGTCAGTTGGGAGTCAGAGCAGTGAGTACAGTGTAGTTGGCTTGAGTTGATTCCTGAGTTCATGCAGTTCAATGAAGGTCACCAGAGGGCATTATAGGCAGAAGATAAGGAGCCAGAAGGTTAGAACTAGCCAGAAGGTTAGAACCATTGCCAGAATTAGTTTGAGGTCACACATATCAATTCAGTGAGAAGCTAGAGAAGCCCAATTGAATCAGTCAGCTTTGAGAGGAGTTTGAGCTAGAATGAGTTGAACCAGCCAACCAGAGATCAGGAAAAAAAAAATAGAAAGGGCAAGTTTAATTAGCAGAAGCCTCCAAAAGAAAAATTATGCCGTGTAAATAAAAACTATATTTATATCTTATATAGTACATTTAAAGTAGATAGATAGATAGATAGATAGATAGATAGATAGATAGATTTCAAAATAATTTTGCCAATTATTATGATGACCAATGATGGTTCATGTAGGAAATCACATGATGCATAGAAGGTATATTATTAAGGACTCTGATGAATATTGCTGCTGTAACACCAATTTAAGGATTTGGATTGCAATTTCAACAGTACCTAGTAAATGTAATTCTTTCACCTTTCTTTTATTAACTCAGTCATTTGCAACTTTATTCATGTGTTTAATGAATCCTGGTTACACTCTTCCCCATTCTGTCTCTATCTCTCTCTGTCTCTGTCTCTCTGTGTCTGTCTCTCTTTCTCTCTCTCACTCTCTCCTCAACCACAACTTCTCTGTACCTGTCTTTTTCCCCAAATTCATGCCCTTTTATTTTGCTTTATGATTCATTTTTTAAACTAGGTCCATTTGTTGCAATTGTTGTGGAGTTATCTGTGGGAGCCTAGTCATATCAATGTGTGAGTATACAACTGAAGGATATTCTTATGGTCTATGGAAAATATTAAGGCCCAGGTAACTATTACTGTCTAGCCAGCCATGTCATGCTATAACTAATATTTATAAAGTATTTAATATTTATAATAATATGAAAACTTTTTCATATGCTCTATCTGCTATTACTAGGAAATTTTATTTTTCCCAAACTGATTACATATTTTGTTATGTTCTGTGCTCCTGGAAACCAATTATACTGAATTGTATAGTTACCCACAGTAAGTTTGGACCTGAACCTACTACCCAGCTGCATTTACTATACCTGTGTATAAGCTTTTGTTGTATTTGCTTTTACAAGCTGCCCCTGGGATGGACCCAACATAAGAGGGACACCTGCATCTATTTAGAACAAGACTTCCATTTTGAGTAGGAGTCAATTAAAATTTAATTTTCTAAGACCTCCCTGGGAACTGACATTCTACCTGTCAGAAAGAGACATGTACATGAGTAACCTACATCCTGGTTAGTAAGTTAAGACATGAATGTTAGACAAATACCATCCCGCTTGACAAGTTAAGACATGAATGTTATACAAGGCAAGTCTCCTGCACAGCAGAATACCCAAATCAATGGGAGCAGGAGCAGATTAAGTTTACAACAAAGACATGTTCTAAGGACATACACTATTGCTAAATCTGGATTGGTGGGAAAACTGTGGCACAGACATTTGTAGATTTTAGACTTAAATGCCCTGGAGGTTCTTGACTCACCATCACAGTTCAGCTCCTGAGTCTGAACTACCGCCCAGATCAATCATTCCTGGGGTTTATGCTCAGTAAACTATCCATGTCTGGCTAAGTTTGATGTTCATGTGGTTTTGAGGTGACTCTTGGACCCCTTCAGAAACGACACTCCTTTCTCTTAAATCTAGCAGTAGGAAATACTTCAGCAGTGCGTAGGATGCTTCTACATCCAGGACCACTCCTACATCCAGCCCTACCTGTTTATGAGGCCCATTCTTGTGAAGATACAGTGCAGTAGTCATCCATAGCTGTTGAGAGTTCATGACTTCAATGGCTGTATCTTGCCCAGATGATATTTTCTCAGTGGCTATGCTTTACAGATTTCTGACTCTGTAAGACCTTTCTTCTCAAAACCAGGTCCTCTGTGGGTCTCACAAGTATATAATGAATAACACCTGGTGTAAATATGGTATATTGGATAGCCTCAATGCTAAATGTCATTTTTCCATGGACTCACTATTTTCAACAATATTGAACTCTCAGTTTTATTTTTTATTCTATGTAAAATGTCAACTATTTATTCACATGGTTTCTAAATCTTATTAACACAACTCTGAATTTAATTGGAATTATATTAAATCCATAAATCAATTTGTGAAGAATCAACTTTTTATTCCTATTAATTACTCCCAGAATGTAAGAAGTTGCATAGCACATATTTCAATTTATTAACATCTTTTTAAAGATCCCTTAGCAAATTTCATATGCCTTTTATGTGCTCTACATACTTCTCTTTGTTTTAATATATGCTTTATTTTTGAAAAGCCTCTTATATGGTTTATAAACTGGATCTTTTGGGTATATAAACAATTGTTTGTCTTGAGGCATAACACATCATCATATCTCTCAGACATGAAATCTCTTTCATGGCATGGGCGTCAAGTTGGACAAGTCATTGGGAAAGGGAGAGGGAGGGGGAGGGGAGGGGAAAGGGAAAGGGAGAGGGAGAGGGAGAGGGAGAGG
>NC_034609.1:24525336-24534758 GCF_900095145.1 Mus pahari
GGGAGAGGGAGAGGGAGAGGGAGGAGAGGGAGAGGGAGGAGAGGGAGAGGGAGAGGGAGAGGTGGGGATATTGTCACAGACAACATATTGAGTTCTCAGGTTATATTATATGCCACTGAGTTAGTGTCATCCTTATGCTCTGTGGGTCTGGCACTTGATGAAATAAGGAAAAGCAATGAGGTAACTTTCTTATAACTTCTCATACACCAATTTTACCATGATGAGAACACGAACAACATTGAAATCCTGGATAGATATGACCCGTTGTGAGCTCTTCCACAAGACTGAAGTTCAGTCTGCATTACCCATTATGGGCATTTCACAACTGCTTTAAACACTAGATGCAGGATATAAGATGCCTTCTTTAAGTATAAATGGACACCATCATACATTCCATGTACATTCACACAGAGACACATGAAAAGACAATAAAAATTAGATATTTCTAAAAGAACATAAACTCCTGAAATGCTACTTCTACTTCAACATGATCAGTTAATGTTTTCATATAGTATGTATTTGTTATAAAACATGGCTTTTTACTAAGACTTTCATATTTTATAAATCTTACTGTTAAAAACTCTCAAATAAATTGTGGCATGATGAAATTTGCCAGACCCCCAAACCACACATCTCAGTGAACTAATATGTTATTTGTAGGTTCCTAAAAAGTAGAGTCTGAGAATGGGTCAGTAATTACAGTGAATTCTACACAAGCATATCATACTGAGGATGGATCTTCAGAAACTTCCAGGTGGGCATAACAGCCTTTCTGTAATTCTAGCTCTGGAATAAAGAGAATGGAACTGCGAGAACAATCTGACTAGCAAGATTTGTCATATGTGAGACTGCCGGGAGCCTGTCCCAAAATACGGTATAAATATGACCAAGAGTGGTTCTAAACCTCAATCTTGGTCATCTACATGCACGCATACCTATGCATACATGCCCATATACAAACATATATGACACACATACCCAAAAGATGAAAACAACAAAAATAAAACTACTCTATAATCTTACATAGATGAAAGACTATAAGTCAGCATATAACAGATTGACCGGTACATCCGTATTTATTCTAGCATCACATATGATAGCTTTTGGGAGTAGATTTGGTACCCAGCTAAGGATAAATTGATACAGAAATTATGTGATGATATACATAGAGTATAAACAGCCATAAAGAAGAATAAAATTGTAACATATTCTTAGAAACACAGATGGAACTGGAGGTCATCTGATTCATTGAAATAAGACAGATTTATCAAGAAAATGTTTCCTGTTTTCTCACAAATGCAGAATGTTGATTTCATGGACTTTGTCAATGTCATAGATTGTGCAATTCTATGAAAGCATAATTTCATAATAACATTATTTTGTTCTGACTAAAGATGTGAATTAATATAAAAAGCCAGAATCCAGAATGAGACCTGCCTAGTGTGCTGGCAGATATATAGGAGATGTCAGAGACTCCTGAGCACAGTATAGAGTATATGTTTTTGTGTATGTCGGTATACCATACATGAAACAGTGTTTCATCCTATATATATATCAAAGTACCTTTCTGACGCCAGCCATTTCAAATGATTACTGCAAATGTGAACTCTAGAAAAAGAGATAAAATAAAATTAAGAGTGTGATTTTTTATAATTTTTATTAATTCAGAATAGTTTTTAATAAAGGTGACCTAACGTCTTGATCAGTTTTTCAAATGCTCATTTGTTTTATGATGTGGTATCCACATTTGTAGCTTGAAAGGGAGAAGTGATATTTTTAAATACATAAATCAACTCTAGCAGTGAACTTGAAAGGATTACAAATGTCTGTGGAAGATAGAGAGTTCCAGACAAAATGATCTTCAAGCTTTTCTGGCGCATGTGCTTTCTGTCTTCATGTAGTTAAAATTGCCTGCACTTAACATTCATTTGCATATTATATAGACATTCCCCTTGATATTTTTAATCTTTGACATCTCATATCATTATTAAACCAATCACCGTAACACCTACTTCAAAAAATGATACATTACATCCCTTGAGTTTATCAATCATAGAACAATCTCGGCCCATCATCACATGAATTATTACAAAACTGTTTGATATGTGTACCAAAAAGGGGAAAGTAGTCTCTTGTCTTTGAACTTTTTAAGACAATCACATTAGGGCTGAACTGTACAGCACTCTCATGTCAATTATAAAGACATTATTCAATGGCTCCACTCAATCCATTTGACATACAGTTAACCCCACAACTTTTATTATTAACTTTCCTTTCTACTTCTTTTTATATTTGACACTTACACATCTTAAAAGATTGGTAGGATCTTTGAAATGGAATTTGAAATCAACGAACACAGGGTTTGCCTGTGTGGTGGATATGAACCTAGGATGTAAATCAGAGTGGTTTTTATTGGAACACAAGATGGTTGCAGACAGTGCCCTGGAAAGGCAATAATTAACCTTGAATGTTACAGCAAGAAAGTTTTTTTCTCATCTCAACTTTCTTTCCCTGAGGATACTTCAAAGAGAATGAATCAGTATCTTGCTAATGTGTCTTTACCACATTTTCAAACCTTGCCATTTTAACAAATATACAGGAGACTTGAGGTTTAAAGCCTGTACTGCAGCAAGATAAAATAATACATTTTGTTCTTTAATTTTGGTATCTTATTCTTACATTTAATAGATATAACTTCTTTTGAAATTCAGTGATTAGAAAATGTTACTCTTTAAATATCTTTATGCAAAGATAAAACAAATAAGAAAGTCTTTGTGCGAAAGAATAAAAATTATGACAGTAGAAGAATCATTAAAATTATAGTGAATTTGGAACTATCATTATATAATTAGTTTACAAGTAGAGGACTGAAAATTCAATTTATCTCTATTGTTTTGGAACTAATTATATCTTCTTTCCTCAACTCTTCATATACTGCAGCTTATTCCCTAGTACTTCACAATGTTGTTATATTTGGATTTAGGTCCTTTATAATGTCAATTAAAATGCAATAGGTGTAATAGTGAGGCCCTAACTGAAGGTGTCTGGTATCATTGTAAGGAAAGTGCATTTTTTTTTTCACAGAAACAAATCATGCCAGAGATTCCTACAGAGGAAGAAATCTGTGACACAATAGCTAGGAAGGGCCAACTGCAGGCCTTTTAGAAAGGCCTCATGAACATCAAAGTTCCATGACTTCACGCAGCACTTCCTGAGTTCAGAATTGTGCAAACCTGGTATTTCTTACTTAATCTCCTTAAATCAGTGAAATTCCTTCATGCCTGCCCTACCGTTTTCATGTAGTGGTCACAGGTATGGTCAAAGTAGTACAATCAAGATGTAAGAACATGCCTGCTGATAATTTTGTTCACCAGTTAATGAACCTCATGTATCCTATTCTGTGTGTCTCAAATCTTGAGGATGCAAATGAAAGTAGGCAAGTTTTGTCCCTGATGACACTGGAATATCTTAATAATAACTGATAAAAATTACATGTAATAGTAATGAACATTTAAAATATGAATACAATGATTACCTACAAGCTGGGTTTGGATAGGAAATAAATTCTGTCTAGTAATGTAGAAGAGTGACTTTCAAAAGAAAAAACTCTTTTACTTCAGGGATCATTTGGCAACTTCTGATGATATTGTTGATTGTCACGCTTTTGGTAAGGGGAGGGCACTAGTAGGTAGTGACCATGGAGGAGTGGAGATCATCCTTCAAGGCACACAGCCAACTTCTCCTGACCTTTTCTTTCATTCACAACAAACCATCAGATTGATCTGATACAGAATCTCAGCAGCTCCAGGATTCAAAGAGCCCAATGTTCAAAAAAGATGATGTTGCAAATGAATGGAACTCAATTCTATAAATGGAACAACTACTTTGTATCTTGCATAATAAAAATGTCAATTGAGAACCAAGCATACTATATGGCCATGCACAAGATGTCACTGCCTTTCTGTGTTCACCAAGACAATGGGATATAAGCATGTTAATTCTAGTTTATTTAGTATTCAGCTTCAACTTCATAGCAAAAATCATTCCTGAAATACAGTAGCAGCTGACACTCTATGTGAAAACTCTAGAGTTGTCATCAGTTGGGCATAGAAAATAGAGAAAGGAAAATCCTTCATTTGAAAGTTGGATTAATAATATTGACTATTAGAATAATAAACGTACCATGTCTATAATCTCTATAAATTCCTTATTTAATTTTGCTCTTTGAAATACTTACTTTTATAAATGAACTCTGAACAAATTTGGGGACCATTTCACATACTTTTTAAATGAATTAACTAGAGTATTTCACATTTTGTTTAACTACTGCTAAGTTCTTTTTTTATTTATCTAGTACTGATTCTGACCTGAGCAAGTGATGATTTTGTTATCCAATTGGTACATGAATAATGCTCATAACATTCTCTTCTCTTGCATTCTGTGCATCTTAATGTTTTCTATATGCCTCTTGAGGAAAAGTAAGTTATTTCTAATAATTATTCTCCAGAAAAAAGAAATCTATAAAATATGACTCAAGTATACATTTATCTAACACTCTTGTCAAGTATAAATACCCTAGTAAGTCAATATATCAGTAACCTTATAACTAATAGTGCATATTTTAAGTAAATATACTACTAATATGAATTATGAACATATGTACACAGGAATATATACTTACATGAGTATAGATCTACATATCTACCTATATATATATTATATATAGTATATGTAGTATATGTACATATACATATTACATATATATACTTTATATATCATAAAATGTTATATATATATATATATATATATATATATATATATATATATTCACAATTTGCCTTACCATATTGCTAAGCTTTTTGTATACAACATTTCACTTATATTCTGCAACTGTCTAAATGGTTAAATGATTAATATTGACTTTTAAAATGAAAACACTGAGCTCATAATTACAATCTTCAAAGACAGTCATATTAAATAATGAAGTTTCAAATTCAGGCTAAAGAAAATTTTCTTCAACACACTGAGGGAACATAACTGGTTAGTATTGATATAAACTTATAAAAAGATTACTAGGGGACTCATTGAAATACATTGAGATACATCAAAAATCTTATGTCAGGATCCCGGAGTAATGTTGCACATTTAGATGTTGTCAAAACTGATTTTTCAGTGATAAAATTTTCTTCCTTCCTGTGTACCCATGTATATGCTGCAGTGTCTTTCTCTCTATGGAAGAGTTCTTCCAAATCTCATAGATAATGAATGTGCCGTTCTCCAGGTCTAGAATTATATAAGGGCAAAGAATCAGCAGACGATCTGCACCACTTGTAGTATTTTCGAGCCCTGAGTTCCCAGGTTGAAGTCATCCTTTCTTTGTCTTTGGAGAAGAATTTTCAGGTTTTTCATATTGAAAAACTTCAAAAAATTTCCAAAGATATATTTTGAGGTGAGTAAGGACATGGCATTAAAGCAAACGATTATGTAACCAAAATATAATGTCTGAACACACCTAAACAGAAGTGTAGTATTTCATATAGTTTACTTTCAAGTAAAAATCATACGAATGGAGCTTATATATTTTTCTGAACCTAATAATTGTAGTGAAGAAGAGATTGCGTGCATTATATTGCTTTCCGTTCAAAAGTTCCTCCGTTTTGTGCGTGTCTCCTTCATCCAGATTCATTAACAGTGGACTCTCATCTCCTGTCTTTCATCATTCTAAGTTTCAAGCCTTACTCAGAAGTGAGATGATCTCAGTTATTGGCATAAGATGCTGTAATGTATTTATTATCTATATGGTTGAAAAATTGATGTGAAGATCGCACAAAACTGTGCTTAAGGACTCCACCTTGAATCAAGCCAAGTGCCATTCACTTCTAAATCACTTATTATTTATTTGTAACAGCAAGAAAAAGGGACAGCTATATGTTGTTGTCAAAGTTTCCATTACATCAACTCTCAGAAAATACTCAGAAGGTTTAAGCTGCATGACATTAAAGGGACGAATTCTGCTAAAGTCATCCTCATTTTGTCCTGGGAGCCTCATGTTTCCCTAGTGTCTGGAACTCTCCACTGGCTATGCACAGTTCCTCATACCCCCTGCTGCATATTTTTGTTCAACTTCCTCTTTCGCATCCCCTCTAGTTCCCGATATTGCCATCCGTATTTATTCCCTCTTCTTTCTTCCTCCCTGGTCCCTCTCTCCTTCCACCTCCCATAATCATCCTGTCCCCCCCCCCCCAAATGCAGGACAGAACCATCCACACCCTGGTCTTCCTTCCTTCTATGCTCCATATGGTCTGTGTGTTGTATCATGGGCATTGTGAGCTTTGGGGCCAATATCCACTTATATTAGTGAATACATACCATGTGTGTTCTTTTGTGTTTGGGTTATCTCGCCCAGGATATTTTCTATTTCCATCAACTTGCCTGCGAATTTCATGTCGTCAAAATGCACAGTAAAGGGGGAGATAGAACCTGTGGAGACCACCTCCAGTATATAATCATGGTCCCTGGTCGAGGGATGGGGCCACTCACTCATCTCAAATTTTTTTAATCCAGAAATGTCCATGTCCAAAGTAGAACAGGGACAAAATATTGAACAGAGACTGAAGGAAGGGCCAAACAGTGACTGCCCCACCTGGGGATCCATCCTGTCTGCAGACACCAAACCCAAGACTGCTGCCGTTGTTAAGAGGCACTTGCTGACAGGAACCTATTGTGGCCATGATTGGGAGGTCCGGCCAGCAGATGTAGATGCTTGGAGCCAACCACCAGACGGAGCTCAGGGAACCTGGTGAGTGAGCTGGCAGAAGGACTGGAGGAGCAGAGGGGGATTACAACCCTGTTGGAAAAACAATATATGCTCTCCTGACCACTCAGTTCTATAAAGTTTAGACCACCAACCAAGGAATGTATCTGAAGGGATCCATGGCTCCAGATACAAATGTAGCAGAAGATGCCCTTGTCTGACAACAACAGGAGGGGAGACCCTTGGTCTTGGGGAGGTTTGTTGAAAGGTTTGACGCCCCAGCGTAGGGGGATGCTGTAGCAGTAGGGCAGGAAAGTGTGGGTGGATGGTTGACACTCTCATACAAGCAAAGGTAAGGGCAGATGTGGGCTGAGGGGTTGGTGGAGGGGAAACCTGGAAGTGGAATATCATGGGATGGGGCGTTGGTGGAGGGGATAACCAGGAAGTGGGTTATTATTTGAGATGTAAACGAATAGAATGATTAATATAAATAAATAAATACTTAAAATAGAATAAAATAAAATAAAATAAAATAAAGGGAAAATTTTCCAAATTTTATATCTGATTTACAACTTGTATAGATAGAGCATTCATGTAGGGAGGCATGCATGTGGTTAATCTTTCCTGTAATATTTTAACACCCATAGATGTGCCTTTATTTTCTTCTCTCTGTGAATGGAGTGTGCTACTCAGTGGTCATGAGACAGTAAACAGAAGAAAAGGAAAGCTGGAAATAAAAGGAAAGGTAAACTGCTAAGCCTTCACACCCACTAAACATGGCCAGGTGACAGTACACAGTTACTTCTGGCATCTGGTTATTCTATTTCCAAACAGAACCATCATTCTTCTGCAGCTTGTGTCTCTTTGTTGAGTAGCTACAAATGAACCAAGAAGTTGCCAGAATTCCTGTCTTCTGATCTCATTATACAAAGCACTAAAATGAGCAAAGGAGTAACCCTGGGAAGCTTTCATGTAGTTAATGGCAGCCAAGGGAAGTCTGCCTTTGATATTCACCTGCTCAGCATACACTCAGCATTCAAAATTTGCTCTGTGAATTTCTTTCAAAAGCAGTATTACAGAAGAGTTGTGTGTTCTTTCTCTGTCTTGCTTTGCATGTCTATATACATGCAAGCATGATAGAAAGTTGCAAGTGATTCTAATTTTCAGACTATTTATGTGATTGTAAAATTAAAGCATCAAGGACAGAAATACATACAGTGCATGTTGCTCTATATGTGGCCATCTACTTACATACACACATATGTGTGTTCTAAGACACTGATAGAGTCCCTGGATTTGTAAAGAGGCGTGAGCCTTGACCATGAAACATTACTCTTACTTTGTGGTTTCGCATTCATTTCTTTAACAAATGTCTCCTGTGCAGTTAGAGAATGTCATGTCCTGCTGAAGAATGAACTGAGAATAAATCAAGAACTGCACCAAGATATAAGACAAAATGTGGTCTATGTTATCAAAGAAGTTATGACTGAATAGGGAGAACCATCTTTGCATGTGGCTATTATAAAAATCCAGGGTGAATAACTACTAAATCTAGCTTGGCAATGAGGAGGGAAAAAAATCTAACAGAAGTGGAATCCAGAAGTAAAAGAGAGAAGGAAGTTTTTAATCCTCCTCCTTCTTCTAGAACTCCTGTCCCCAGTTCTTCTTTCCCCTCCTTCTTCTTCCCTTCTTCCTTTTTGTCCTCCTTTCCCACAATCTCTTATCCTCCTCTTCCTCCTCCTAGTTTTTATTATTGCAGGTGTTCATGATATAGTCAGGCATAAGTATCCTTGTATGAACTTTATTTATTTATTTATTTATTTATTTATTTATTTATTTATTTATTTATTGTTCTATTAAAGCGCTTCAAATACTAGAAGTGAAACATTGCAGCTGACAAGTTCATGCGGATTCAAAAGAGTGAGTGATATTTAAGAAAGTCGAAGGAGAGAAGGACATTCAAAACAGGTGGAATATTAATTTAGAGGGGGCTAATAACGTTAGGGGAAATAACATTAATTGGACCTAAGTCATTCCTCTGTAAACAAATTCTCTTAAGGGAATGAATTAAAATTATTTGCCTCTGAAATTTTTCTTTGGTTAATTTACTGCTATGAGGCCTCCATTGATAGGTTAGTTAGGGTGAGTCATTGTGTCAATGTGATATATATTTCCTCATACATGTAGAATGTGGGCTGCTTGAACCCAGTGCTAGAGTTGTTAATGAACTGAGAACACAAACTCAAAAGCAGGCATTTCCAATTTCTTTCAGGAGTTCTGATCATTTGCTAGAAGTCAAATACAATTGAGAGATCGAATGAGTGCTTCTTGGTATTTTATTATTCAACAGCCCTCTTAATTGTTAATAATTCCTAAGAGCACTAGAGTGAAATATGAAAGGGATTAAAATATATCAAATTCTCAACAGGAAACAAAGTCTCAGAATATTTAGTGAAGAATCTTTACAATGAGAAGCAAATTTATAATTTAAAAGTCAGAAAAAAATTTTTGATAGTATTTATTTTAATTATGAAATCTTTCCAAACTGTCACTAGTTACAACACACACACACACACACACACACACACACACACACAGACACACACACACACACACACTTTATATGTATATGTGTATATATATATATATATATATATATATATATATA
>NC_034609.1:24534883-24536336 GCF_900095145.1 Mus pahari
AGAGAGAGAGAGAGAGAGAGAGAGAGAGAGAGAGAGAGAGAGAGAGATGGCTATGTGCTTATGTGCTCTTTTAGGTCAGATCTTGTAACGTTTCAATCAATTAGTATTCTAAATGGAAAATGTTGAAAATGGAATATTTGGAAAATCATTATTTTCTGAGAAAGTGAAGGTTCTCTGTTGAGGGCAAGGTGTCTCTGGACACCAAGTCCTGAGCCAGGACAATTGCTTAAATTCAAAGTTACCCTGAGCTGCATCACAAGACCCTGTCTGATCTTTTTAAGAAACAATACAAAAAAATTATGTCTTGATACTTGCATTGTCTTCTCTTAGTAGTCTCATGAATGTTTACCATTATAACTAAATTAAGTCATTCTTATTATCTCTTTTAGAATACAGCAATAAGAAGATTGATTTGTCAACTTGACACACCTGGAAAGCTCAGTTAGAGGGAAGTTTGAGGGAAGCTCAGTTAGTAATTGCCTCTATTGGACAGCCCTAACTGTGCCTGTGGGATGCTAACTGATGTTGAAGAGGTTATGCCACAGTAAGGTGTGCCATCCCTCATCCAGTAACCCCCAAGCTGTATAAGAACAGTAGCAGAAGATGCCAGGAAACAAGCCAGATGGAGATTCCTCCATAATCTCTGGTTCAGTTCTATAGGTTTCAGCCTTGTCTTCCTGCCTTGGATTTCATTGATTTAGATTTATCCAGTAAACCAAATAAATCCTTTCCTGTTCAAGTTGCTTTTTGCACACAGTTTTATAGCAGCAACAGAAATCTAGCAGGACAAATATGAAGCTTGAGAAGCAGGGCACGACTTTATATTCTTTCTGCCTAACATAGGATATGCTATAAAGTAATCGTGCAATACTGAGGTATTAACAATGAAGGGAGCACACCATCTCTTAGCGACAGAACTCCATTCATATAGTTACATAATCTTATTTTCAGCAATATATAAATATGTTGGCTTGATTTCTTGTAAAATTAACGTATATTAATTTCTTAATTATTCATTCAGTTCTTCACCTTGACTGCTCACAGAACTTTATTTATTAAATGGTATTCTTGATGACTGACCACAAGTGTGATTATTTATGTTTGTTCAACTTCAAATAATGGTGGTAAATAAACATCAAACTACCTCTATTTTTCAAAAGAGCATACAGAGCCAACTAACCTGAAATTTAGCTCTCAGAAACTGAGCTACCAACCAAAGAATAAATATAGACTAGAATGGTGACCCTGGCATATATGAAGCAGACATGCAGCTCAGTATCCATGTGGGTCTCCTGACAAATAGAGCTGAGCCTCTCCCTAAAGCTGTTGCCTGACTTGTTTTTTTTTTTTTTTTTTTTTTGTCCTTTTACTTTTGTTTGTTTGTTTGTTTTGTTTTTGTTTGTTTGTTTTTGTTTTTGAGACAGGGTTTCTCTGTATAGCCCTGGCTGTCTTG
>NC_034609.1:24537151-24558010 GCF_900095145.1 Mus pahari
AGAAAAACAAAGACCTTTCTGTTTAACTTGTATGAATTAAAAACAACAACAACTTGTATCTGGTTAAAGTTTTTTTTTTTTTTTTTTTTTTTTTTCTTTAAAAGAGTTATTTCCTGTGGGAATCTAGCTCTCCGGGGACTATAAAGTAGTAATTTCCCTTGAATTATTTGTAGATACTAACTAACATTTAAGCAAATTAGGCTATTACCTAAACTTTCAAATTAAAGAACATGCTCTTCAAATCAATAGAAAGTTCTAGCTGTTTGAAGTAATCTGGTTAATCAGTGTTATTAAGATTTTTTTAGTTGTGCTCCATAGTAAAATCCAGTTATACCAACACTTTCATTTTAGCATAAATACCTGTTCTGTAATCAATTAGATTGTCATTCAGATAACTTTTTCTTCCCCATGAGATTAGTTCTGTTTTTTACTTTTATTTCTTAGGGAGTATTATCATAGTGAATGACCCAGATTCCTCCCATCAAACCCACTGCATGCTTAAAATCCTCAGCAAATTAAATTTAAGCTTGCAAATAGATAAACCAAATAAATGGCTTAAAAAACAACACAATCCTGCATGATAATAGTGAAGTGTTATACTTTTAATAAATGATTAGCAATGGTTGTAATGCAAAGATTTATTTCACAGAACAAAAGCACTTAAGCAGAGTTTATATTACTGCTATGCTTCGGTGGTGATAACATTGGGACTTCAACCTGCATAGCTACAATGATTAATTAACAGCCTTGTTCAGGATGAGTGAGTGCCATTATTGTTCTTAAATAGGAAAAGGCAGATAACCATTACTGATTATTCTTCAATTCCCAGTGTTACTAGTTTAAATCGAAACACTAAAGTAGGTTGTGCAATGTTCAAGCTGCTATGAGAGGGAGAAAATAAAAGTTTCTATTCAAGATCTATACATAAATATAGACAGACATAGACATATATGTGTTGGATTAGATAAAATATTCAATTTGGCAGATAGATTATCCATGATGGCTTGAGTATGAAACCTAGCCATAGCAACAAGAATTGAACAACTTTAAATTTAGATTTCAAATGTAACCTTCAAGTCATATTTCTCTGTCTACACACTATGCACAAAAGAAGATTCTACATACATGTCCACATGTATGTATAAACATTCAACGTCTTTCCATTTTATCACTATATGTGTGATCATATATACTAATTGTAGACATGAACAAATAAAAAGGATTGCATTGGAACAGCTGATGTAACCTACTAAGAAGCTTTCCACAATTAAGGGCTTTATTGTTTTTATTTTTTTATTGCAACTAATAAGGCTGTAATTGTATACTAGATAAAGAATACATTTTTATCAAATCATTCCACAGCATTCTTTTGACTCCATTCTTCTAGGATAAATTCTAGGGTGCTTGAAGTAAATATTTTTCTTATATTCAAAACACTTCTATCAAATCTTGTCTATACTTTAAACAATGTAAAACTCTTAAGCAAAGACTTAAAGGTTCAAGGAAGAAGAAAACCACAAACAAACAAACAAACAAAAATCTTTTCTGCCCCCCCAACTGATGTATAATCGATGGAATAACTTAATTCATCCAATGCATCTTGTAATGGTTATCAATAGACTCTCTGTAACAACTTGTTTGCTATAGAGGGTATTTCAAAAGTTATGCATTTTGCTTCTGAGCATCAGGCACCATCAAAGTCTGTTGCATCTGAGAATTGTTATATTTTATACACCTGCCTAGATTCCAACAAGTTTGCTTATGCTCAGTGCTCCCTTGCTTGCTACAATTATCAATGAATAGATGCCAGTGGGAGGAGTCTGATAAGGTTTTTGTGAAGATAATAACATTTTCATCCCACTTTGGATTTATTATAAGAACTTATTTACATATTTCTTTCTTATTTAATGCTTAGAAATTTATCAGAATATATGGTAGATGAGGGACTAGATGCTAAAAGGAATTAATTCTCCAATGTTGTACAATTGCCAAGAAACAAAGAGTAAGTCAGAGGTCACCTTGAAGTTAAGACTGACATTACATTTCTTCTATTGCATTCCAGATGTCTAGGGAGGGGAGGGTAGCATTTGTTTATTCAAATGCATTCTCTATCTTGTAGTAAAATTATGAGGATATGTTATAATCTATGAATATCAAGTAGGAATGTTGATTATAAAAATAACTACCACTTAAAAATCATTTAAGTAAATTTTAGAAGTATTGTTCATTCCAGTGCCCTCTTAGGATAAAATTTTATGTCTTGGGATAAGACTATAACAGAAATGTACAATATTATAATTCAAGAGCATGAATACATTCCAGTTACTTGTAAGACACAGTGAATATAGTTAATGATATATTATTTTTGCCAAAATGAAACTGAATTTTGATTATAATTACCATAAATAAATGATTCATTTTGCAATGATGGATACACTAACTATTTTAGGAAGTCCCTGCCCCATGTTATTCATTCACCAAAATACCAAGACATATATTTATATATAAATGTTACATTTACAAATAAAATCACAATAAAATGTATACAGTAAAAGCATGTCTTCATATGGTTGTTGTGAAGACCTCATATACTTATGAGGAAATTCTATATTGAGACTGAATACATGGTCTGCATTTGTATATGTGTTGTATGCATGAGTTTATTTTTATGTTGATTTTAGAATGGAAGATTTTAAAGTTTAGCATAAATCTGAAGTACCAAGAGAAACTTCATGGATGTCAGATTTAGAAAAGTAGAGGTATTTAATGTTAATATATTTTTATTAGTTTTTGAGAATTTCATACAGTTTATCTTGATCATATTAATTTCTCTCATTTTCTCTAACTCCTCAAAGATCCACTCCCAACTTTTATTTACAGGAAAATTTCAAATAACGCTTCAAGTCTAATTGGTGCTGTTCCTAAACTAATAGGTATGGGATCATCGACCTGTTTATAGTCAGTCTATTGAGGCCTGCACTCTTAAAGAAAAACCCCTTCCTTCCCCCCTTAGAGTATCAATTGTCCATAAATCCTAAGCTACTGGAAGGAGGTTATGTCAGAATGTTTCTGCCTTCATTTTGTTCATAAGTCTTGTGTGTACAACCATACCTTCTGCTTATGAGTGAGTGAAGTGACATTGCCATTTTCAGCACCCTCTTCGTTTCTCCATGTAAATTCACCTACAGAATGTGGTGTCTTCAGCAATAGGGCCTTGCTATCAGGTTTTGGTGGCAAGTTTCAAGAGTAATGTCAATAGGCTATATTTAGACGGGGTCCCCTTGGATACCCTTACCACCAGTTGAAGGAGAGACATACCACACCTGGCATTGGGCATTTTCTTTGGCACAGTATGGCTTCTAGGGTCAGCATGATCACCTATACAGGGTAACTCCAATTAAGATTATTAGTTTTTAGTCTATGTCATGTTATTTGTTATTTGCAGGAAAAATGCTGTTCTCGTTTGAATATCAAATGTCTCCTACAGCATCACAGGTTTGAAAATTTTACCTTCAGTGTTGCTGCTGTTTGAGGATATTGTAGAAACATACAGACTTAGCACTTCTCTAGCAGATGGGCCATAGAGTTAGATTCTGTTGATTTTAAGTCAATTTGCTTCAGATATGAGCTCTGTTTTTTTCTAAGTGTTCACACTATATGAACAGTTGCCCTGGTCATTATATCTTTTCTTTGGGAACTGTAGCTATCTCTAAAAGCTAGATAGCATGAGTCCTTCCTCCTTTAACATGCATGAGAAATACTCTTATGTAGCAAAGAAATTAAAATAAAAAATCAAATATCTGTGTCTTTGAAAATAAAACCTAATGAAGACCACAAAAAGTACATTAAACAGTACGCTGTGGGTACATGTCTATAATAGGAGAATTTGGGCATGACTGTCATTTCAAGTTCAGCCTAGGCTACACAAAGAGTGCCTGACCTTCCTCAGCTACATCAGAATCTATTTAAGACAAACAGGTGCTTGTGTATAAGTATAGGTCTAAAGGTATCTTTTTTAGGGTGTGTTCTCTCCTTGTACTATATAGGTTCTAGGGATCAAACTCAGGTGATCTGGCTTAGCAAATGCTTTCACTCAGAGTAATTTCATTGCCCCAAATTCAAGTTTTTGAAGGAATCTGGGGCCCTGAAGTTGAAGAAGATTGCCAAGCAAAAACATAATCTGAAACAATTTCTGAGAAGTCTGAAAATTTTCAGCTTGGCCTGACTTTTAATCCAGGGCATTTTTTATGATCCTAGGGTTGTTTAACGTTACCTGCAGCTCTCCGTACTTCAATATTATCTGAGCAGACTTCACGGGACCCCCAACATTTTTGAGACATATTTCAATAATTTAATTTTCTGGCTAGAAGGACATTGTGAACTGATGATATTTTGTTGTACACTTCATAAAAAAAAAATTGAGGTTCAGTAACTCAGAGGATTGCAGATTATGTCTTTTAGCAATTTTATTTGATAGATATTAAAACTGAAGTCCAGAGCAGTTAAGTGAATTTTCCAAGGTCACAGAGCAAGTCATTATAAATCTCTGTTACTCATATCAGGACAATTTCCTGTCTTGTTAGCAACAGGGTAATGAGTGGAATTTAATCTTCTCATGATCCTTAGGACATTGCCAGGCTTGCAGTCACAAGGATGAATATCAGAGGTTAGCATATCAGAAAGTTATCTGAAAGCTAAGGTTAACTTATGGGATATTTTTCTTTCTCATTAATTATGTAAAGAGTCCTTTCATCATACACACATTTGCTCTTGTTTTACATCTTCCTCCTAAATAAAAACAAAGACAAGTCTTATCTTAATAAAAATGTTCAGTGAAACTGATCTTGTCTCTGCATCTCTGCTTTCTCTTTGTTTTTAACAGTCTTTTTTAAAAAAAAAAATGAGTAAGAGTATTTTGATTGCAAGTGTTTGTGAATTGCGTGTGTGCTGGTGGCTGTGGATGCTAGAAGAGGAAGTCTAGTACCCCGGAACTGGAATTACAAAAGGTTCACCCATCTGTATGGGTGCTAGAAGTTGAACCCATGTCCCCTGCAAAGAGCAGTAAATTTTCTTTAATCCAGAGCCATTTCTCCTGCCTGAGGACTTCTCCTTTAAAGTCAACCTATGGAATTGAGAATCAGCACCTATGAAAATTACCTGGAAATTCTTTAAACTTTGTAGTTCTCTTTTTGTACTGATCCTTTTGTGCAAGACTTTTCCATACAATTATTATTTTTAAAAAAATTCATTAGCTACCTCCTCTCAGGAAATTGTGTTGAATATGTTGATCAAACATGATCTGCCATTCCTGTGTGGATAGGTGATGAAGAACTGAATAGAACTCCAAGGGAAAGAATGGAACTGATACACCTACTCAGATGCAGAAACATTGGGATCAGAGTGAGTGTTCCTATGCTGAGGGAGAATACTAGCTGCACAACAAACTCAGCATCTTTATTATACATAGCACAGTGGGAAGAATTAGTCTTAGTAGGAGGTCTTCATAAGCAGGATGTCTGAGGCTGTAAACATCCAAGAGGATGAAACAGAGGTTGCTGGTTTTGACACATACTATCCACATCTAAATTCAGATCCAGGGAAGGTTTACATTGTACACAGGCAAACAGACACGCATCTGCACATACACACACACATACACTCACACATACACACATACACTCACACACACACATAGACTCACACATTCACACATATATACATACACACACACTCACATGCACACATATACATAACAAGAACAACACACACACACATTTAATTTTAAGTAAACATAACAAATTTCCTGTGGCTTCTCAAACGTAGTGTTATTCCATCTTCTTCCTTGTTCTTCTATAATGCTAATTTCTCCTCTGCCCAGGTATATTTCCCCAATTTCCAATTCCCCCTTCGTAGATATGGTGTTCTATTATAGTGCTCTCTAATACTGCTGCCCCCACACCATTAGCATAGCTGGTCTTTACTTATCTGTAGTCACTCCAGGATAGTTATTATCATCTAAAGATTGGAGGCTAGCATACACAGTTAACAGAAAACACACAGGTTTTTTCTATCTGGTCTGAGCTATAGTCTTTTACTTTTTTCCATTACTGAATAAAAAAATGATCAATATATTTCTTTGTATATACCAAGAAAAATCACATCTGTTATATGTCAGAATTTTTAGATCCTAGGTTGGTAGTTTCATCCAAATAAATAAATAAATGGACATTAGCAATATACAAATATGATAAATGGGCAGAAAAAGAAATTAGGAAAACAACATTCTTTATAATAGTCACAAATAATATGAAATATCTTTGTGTAACTTTAACCAAGAGAGTGAAATACATGTGTGACTTTAAGAACTTTATGTCTCTGAGAAAAAAACTAAGGAAGCTATCAGAAGATGGAAAGATCTCCCATGCTCATGGATCGACAGGATTAACATACTAAAATTAACATCTTACCAAAAGTAATCTACAGATTGCAAGCAATTCCTAGCAAAATTTTAACCAAATTCTTTATAGACCTTGAAAGAGCAATTTTTAACTTCATATATAAAAAGAAAACAAAACAAACAAACAAAAGCAGAAGAGTCAATACAATCCTGAACAAGAAAAGAACTACTGGAGGTTTCAACCTCCCTATTTTCAAACTATATTACAGAGCAATAGTAATAAAACATGCATGGTATTGGCATAAAAAAGACAAGATAATCAATAGAACAGAATGGAAGACCCAGAAATAAACTGCCATACCTGTGGACACTTGATATCTGACAAAGAAGCCAAAACCCTACAATGGTAAAGGGAAAGCATTCAAAATGGTGTTGATCTAACTGAATGTCTGTATATGGAAGAATGCAATTAGACTAATGTCTATCACCCTGCTAGAAACTCAAGTCCTCGTGGACCAAAGACCTCAATGTAAAACTGGACACACTACATCTAATAGAGGAGAAAATAAGGAACTGCTTTGAACTGATTGATGTAGGAAACAAATTCCCGAAAAGAACACCAGTAGCTTAGGCACTAAGATCAAAAACTAAGATTAAGAAATAGGACTTCATAAAACTGAAAAGTTTTTGCAAGGTTAAAAACTCCGTCAATAAGACAAAAAAGGCAGCTTATAGAGTGAGAAAAGTTTTTCATGATCCCTACATCTGTTGGAGGACTAATATCCTAAATATATGAAGAACTCAGGAAATTAAACACCTAAAAACCAAGTAAACCAATTGAACAATGGAACACAGAGCTGAAGCAAGAATTCTCAAGTGAGCAATCTTAAATGTCCTAGAAGTGTTCAGCATCCTTAGTCATCAGGGAAATGTGAATTAAAACAACTCTGAGATTCTATCTTATACCAGTCAGAATGACTATGATCAAAAATTCAAGAGTTACCACATGTTGATGAGGATATAGAGCCAGGGGAACATTCAGATATTGCTGTGGGAATGCAAACCTATCCAACTTTGGAAATCAGCTTGTTGGTTTCTCAGAAATTTGGAAACAGTTCTACCCCAAGACCAGGCAATATTCTCCTGGACATCTACCCAAAAGATGCCCCATTATACAACATAGACACTTGTTCAGCTATGTTCATTGCAGCTTTATTCAAAATAGCCAGAAACTAGAAACCTAGATGTCTATCAGCTGAAGATTAGATAAAGAAATTGGGGTATATGTACACAATGGGATACTATTCAGCTATTCAAAACAAAGACAAAATGAAATTTACAGGCAAATGGATGAAATCCAGTCCCAGAAATATACATATGGTATATACTCACTTATAAGTAGACAATAGCCATAAAGTACAGGATACCCATGCTACAATTCACAAACTCAAAGATACTGGCTAATAAGGAGGGCCCATGGGAGAATCTCACTCAGAAGATGAAATACAATAAACATCTAAAGTGGATAGAGAAAATGAACAGAGTGTGTGTGTGTCGGGGGGAACAGGGATGATAATCAGATGTGGGGAAGAGGGTGGTAGAGGACTGAGAGTAAGAATGGAAACTTGTGGGGTGCATCTCTAGGCAGAGCTGGAGGTCAGGCACACAGGAGACTATGGGAGTCTTTGGGGATAACCCTAGCTAAGATTCTTACCAACAGGGAACATAGAGACTAAAGTGGCCATGGCCACCTCCTATAGCCAGACAGGCATTACAGTGGAGGGAAGGAGATATCAACCCACCCACAAAACCATCAACTCCATATTTTTAATGTCTACAAGATGTACAGGGATAAAAGTGGAATAAAGACTGAAGGAACACCCAATCAATGAGTGCCCCCAACTTGAAACCAATCCCATAGGAGAGATCCAACCGCTAACCCTATTAATGATACTCTGCAATGCTTGCAGAGGGGAACCTAGGATAACAGTTTCCTGAGAGGTTTCATCCAGCAGCAGATGGCAAGAGATGGAGAGAGCCATAGGCAAACATCAGGAGGAGCCTGGGGGTTCTTGTGGAAGAGAGGCAGAAAGAATTGAGGGAGCTGGAAGGGTCAAGGAAACTACAAGATGAGCTTCAGAATTAACGAACCTGTGCCCAGCCAGGCACAAAGAGACTGATTCACCAACCAAAGTGCATGCAGGGCCTGGATCTAGGGGCCTCTACTCATTTGAGGAAGATATGCACCTTGATCTTCATGTGTGTTCCTTTACAATTTGACTTGAGTCTATCTATGACTCAGCTGCCCGCCATTGGGTTCCCTAACTGGAGTACCTAGTTAGTCCTCAGTGGGAGAGGATACACTTAGGCAACTGGATGTCCAGAGTAGGATAGCACCCAAGGGGGATGTCCCCTTTTCTGAGAAGGGGAAGGAGTAATGCAAGGAGATAATTATAAGGGTAGGACCGGGAAGAGATGATGAAAGGGGGTGAAATTGAATACGTTTTTTAAAAGAGAAAACAACGTGTGTGTGTGTGTGTGTGTGTGTGTGTGTGTGTGTGTGTGTGTGTGTGTCTGTGTGTGTGTGTGTAAGAACACTATAATATCACTTCAGAATACTAAATACATTTAGACTTTGTAAAAAAAAAATAATCTACAACGATGAGCACAACTTTTTCTTTCTCTTTTACTCTCATTTATAGACTTTAATGGATTACTGCATTCCCAGTTTTTCAGAGTCTTTAGAGTGTTCTAATCACTCAAAGTATTATGTAGATCCACCTCTTTTGTGTAGAACAGTATGCTGTAGACTGTATGGATATCAATGATGTGAACTGGCCACCAAGTAAGATTATCATCACCTCAGTGGATCCTGTGAGCCAATTCAGAATCTATGAGAAGAAAGCACAAATTTGTGTCATCTGTTACACGTTGGAACTAGTTTTTTTTCTTTGCCTATTATAAATGGATGCATATAAATGGCAATGATTAGAGCAAGTTTTAATTCTGAGAACTAATTCACAGATATATAATTGACTGTATAGTTCGTTGTCTAAACTCTTGTCTGCCATCAGGTAACGGACAAGGGCCATCATCACTGTTTTAGTAGTGACAGTCTTGATATATTAATTCACACACTTCTCTATTTAGGCCATTTAGTCTGTCATTTAAAGTCCTGAATCCAGCATTAGGGGGTTTCACATAAAAGATAGTATTATGGTAAATTAGATACTTTTGCTGTCATGGAAAAAGTAATATTTAAGGTGCCTTGAAAATTGGACATTCATGGGGTTTGCTACAGCTGCCGGGAGAGAATGTCACTTTAAAAATTCCCAACAGCAAGTGGGCTGAAAATAGTTCAGAGAAGATTGATTACCCCAGAGTGTAGTACTAGAGAATCCACCTACAAGTAATGGCCTTGGTCTATTTTTCTTTTTGCATCATCCATTTATAAACCACAGAGTTCTAATCAGTGGAGAACAATGAGCAATTGTGCCCAGTGTATGGTGGTGATGGGATGAGCAGGTCTCTGAATGAATAATCAGTGATGTTACTGAAAACCACAGGGCACGACGTAGATGGAGTGGCTAGATGTGAGGGGACTGATTGCGGTGGTGCCCCATCAGTCCAAGGATGCTCAGGCTGGGCTCTCTCTTATTTATGTGCTTTAGCATGCAAAAGCAGTTAAATCCACTGGTAAACACTCTCTGCATTTCATTCTTTAACACAAAAGTCAGGGAAAGACAGAGCAAGATAGTAATGGAATGTATTTTTGCATCAAGTAATGTGACTTGTGTGTTTTGCTCTAGCTAAGAATTTTGGACATTGTGTTATGAAGGGGACATAGCTTCTCTTAAAGCTCACAGTTAATAACTCTGAGCAATATAACCCAATTAATCACAAAGAACAATCGCATTGTAACCTACCCATACATGTGCCCAAATTTGATCTCAAGAATCCAGTTTCCTCCTATCCTCAGAGTCTTTACAGCGTTGTCTATTAAGGTAAAAGACAACTTCACACTGCACATTAGATTTAATTGGCTGCTTAGTTCACGTTAGACTTATTTGTTTGTGGCTCCCTATTTACTGCCTTGAATTTTCTTTCTCATGAGCAAGCACACATGTATTTTAGCCTAATGAGTCCCAGTGACTACAAAAGGCAATCTTTGGTTTTGGTGCTCATGATAGATTTTGAATGGAGTCACAGTGACTGTACTCACACGCAGCATGTGCATGGTAAGCAAAGTGTTATGTGCTGCACACAAGGGTGCAAATAAGACGTTTAAATCATGTCACAGGAGACTTTAGACTGGCTTCTGGAAGCCTCAAAAAACGTTCCAAGCTTCTACATAGAATCTTTAAGTTGGTAACCTTTTAGCACGCCCAAGCTTAGTCTTGGCTAGCAGAACTGAGTCCACACACCTTTAAAAATAAACAATAACAACAACAAAAACAAACAAAAAAAGAAACCCAGAAAACTTTAGAAAGACAGCTAAGGAAGACGATGTGTTCACCTTCTGCCTACCTGTACTCACAAACGGAGGCAACTCTGCTGTAAAAAGTGAAGATGATTTTTCAAAGATTATGCAAGCAATTGAAATGATAGTTCGAAGAGTCTTCAGCATTTTCTTTGCAGGGCCCCATGTGATTGTGAGTCCTGCTATTCTCGGTTTCATGAGGCTGGAATGTGTGTTTGATGCTCTAACTCTGTGTTTATGTCAGCAGTCAGCTATCCACCAGGCTTCTTTAGCAGGTTTACCTAGTAAAATGGGAAGGGAAGCTTTGCTATTTGGAACTGCTCAGTGTCTTTATGAATCCTGTGACTTCTTGTAACTCCTTCAAGCTAAGTTTGGCTGCCCTATGATTTAGAGCAATGAACTGCTTTTCATGTTAAGAGATTAAAACATAATATCTTTTATGGAATGATCCAGGTATGCCTTTGCAACCAATCTACATCTCCGGCCTCACGCTTTATCATTCTCTGATCATTATCCAAATGCAATAAGAAACACTGAAGAACACAGAGGTGGCAGACACGAGCTTTGAAATTACCTCAGCAATTGGTTCTGTGCCCTTGAGTAAACCTCTTAATATTAGCTGGGCTCTAGGCTTGCAGACGTGTAAAACAGGAAGGGGTTAGACACAAAAGGAGGGATAGAAAGGGATGGAGAGCTAAATAAGACCTGAATCAATTGAGATAACTAATACAAATATACTGTTTTAATTTTTCATGAAATTTGGCTTAATTTTCTTTCTTTCATGTACTTATATCTCGGGTACCCAGACTAGTCTCTGACTCACTATGGAGCTGAAGATGATGTAGAGATTCTGACCCTCCAGTCTTCATTCCCTGAATGCTGGGATTATAGGTCTATCCCACAATGCCCACCTATTTTCATATTCTTTACAAAAATAAATATGTCTTGATCACTCCAGTCACTCTGGCAGTTCATATTCATTCTTAGAAGACAAAAAAAGAAAAACGAAGAAAAGAAAAAAGTAAAAAGAAAAAGGTTATTTCTTCTAGTTTACCTCCCAAGGTAGCATTAATTACACTCAATACTCTTTCATATTTTTTCTGTATTTCTCTACCTGATCAACAGTTACATATTGCAGGCACACTGATTCCTAGTATCAGTACTTTACATAGGTATTCTTTTCTACAATAATAAAACTGAATGGAGTTCCAAAACAAGTGGCTAAAGGCCTGTCAATGGTAGTTTCCCAAAGAGGGAATGGCCAGCTCTGTGATGGCCTTTTTTTAAAGTTCATGTAACCATCTTAGAGGGCTTGAATGAAAACCAATGGCTCACACAGAGACCTCTGGAGAATGGAATCTAACTACATCTAAGAAACATTATTAGGTCAATGTATAGGGTGTTATATAAAGGTGGTTGCTTTTCTCTTACGACTATTTTAGGATGATTTTAATTCCATATATTGATAACTATCAAAGATGACCATGAAAAAGAAAACAAGTAAAAAACATGACTTGTCTTCCCTGGGAATGAGAAGGCAGCACACCAGTGTATATAAGATATAGCTTTCACTTTTATGAAATCATTGTGATCCTATTTCAACAATGCTATATCCCCAGCATTAAGCTAAAATTGACTCATGAAGATCAAACACCATAGGCATGCAAATTTTGAGTTCTGCCCCCCAAAAGGCATATTGGGTTCAACATAGAATGTTCCAGGAGGAAACATCTTTAATTATCTAACATGCAGTTGTTATTTCCAACTTTCCAGTGTGGATTATAAATTAAAAGTGAACAAACATAATTAGAAATACTATTAGCAATATCTTGAAAAAAAATTAAAACAAGGATGAGAGGAAATAAAAAGTGTGACCAAAATTCACCAAATGGATTCATTTTAAAACACATCTTCCTGTGACTTGGCAAGAGCCTAAAGTATAGGTATGGTGACTGGCTCAGAGGTCAGAAACCCTCAGCTATTTTGCAGTTTGAGTTTGTAGCTGCTTTGAAGTGAGCCTGTACCACCATCTAGAGGCAGGTGGAAATCCTACACCCAGAAGGAACAAAAGGAAGCTCACCTATTTAACTTTAGCCTTGGTAAAATCAGGGCTATGCTTTTCAGTATAAAACCCCTTACAGAACGCCTCTGGAGGAACTGCACCCTACTCCCATTAACCTACCACCACAGAGTTCATTACATGGAGAATCCAGGGCTTCAGAAGCTGAAGCTCCCCTCCTAACCTCCCCACCGAGAGCAGAGTGGCTGACTTTCAAGTAAATTTAATTCATTCTGCACATTGTAAGGAAATCCTGCTATGCCTCAGACTTCGTGTCAGGTTCTGGGGAACACAGTAAAAAAAATATTACTATTTCTCTATACCCCTAGCCCACATATCCGTAAGTAACCACATGTATAAGGTTTCTCCGATATTATACTTTGAGAGATTTTCTAGGTGGTAAGAGCAGAAACATTTCAAAGCAGTCGCTACATTTCAAAACACTTTTCCTCAGAGAACCACTAGTGTGTGTTAAATGAAATCATGGATTCAAATAAGCTTAGAGCATCAAGGAACCTTACAGTCTTAAAACACAGAACAAATTGTGGTATAGAGAAGTTACTCAGATTTTGTTGATTACAAGCATAGCTATATTGTATTGGCCCAGGACAAGGCATTATATTTTAACATATTTATCTGGTTTTCAAGACAGAAGTGTACCACTAACTAGCTTTTAAACAAAAGTCATGATGGTTAAAATTACTAATACTTTAAATTCACATGAGTTAGGTCTAATTGCCATGACTGGTGGCGCACACCTTTAATCCCAGCACTNGGGAGGCAGAGGCAGGNNGATTTCTGAGTTCAAGGCCAGCCTGGTCTACAGAGTGAGCTCCAGGACAGCCAGGGCTATACAGAGAAACCCTGTCTCGAAAAACCAAAAAAAATTTTAACTAAAATATATTTACATATAATTCTGTTAATACACAGATTCCAAATTTGCTAACTGCCACATTTCATTCTAATCTTTTACTATTTAAGTGATATGCATCGATTATGTAGGAATGGCTATTGAAACTGTGCCTCTGTTGCTAACTTGGAATCCATCATATTAATGTCCTCACATCTGCATGGCCTTCTTGGTCCAAGAAAGATGGGAATCATAAAATTCAATGTATTCCATGCTCTTTCCATATCGAGAAAATTTGAGCTGAAAATACTATTCTTCATGCATTGAAAGCAATTTAGCTTCTGTTATTTCTCATTTCTATAATTTCTGCCTTAAAATTTGCTCAGTTATTTATATGTGAAAGACAGACCAGACAGACAAAGAAAGGGACTAGGATTTATGAAGAAAAGTTGTGTAAATTATCATTGACAACAAAATCATTCATAAGATCCTTTGTTCTCCCATTAATTCTTATAGAAAATTTCTGTACCATATTTCAAGCTTGTAAAGTCATGAATTACCCTAACATTTTTCCCTTCTAAATACTTCTAATTTGCTTATAAATCTCTACTGGCATCATGATTATGTGCTTGTATAATGGTATCCTTTGTATAAAAGCTGTCAAGATCCCTGACCTAGGAGCAGTAAAAATGCATAGCTATCATTAGGGATTTAGCTTCATGCATTGTTCAAAAAAATCTTATTTTAACCTCAGGTCCATGAGATTACCCAATTCTAACACATCTGTGGTACTTGGAGCACTTTGGGGGCCTGCCTTTTTCTCCTGGTGAATGGAGGTTAGGTCAGCTGAGATATTACCTTTCGTGTGGCATGCATTTCTTAACTTCAAGTTGTGGTCTATGTCCATTATCTGGAATTTTTCAGAGCCCTGTGCATTCTGCCATTATAGTAGCAGAAAACACAAGAAAATAAAATATTGATTCTAATCTAAATCTTGAAATCCAGAGTTTATGACCCTAACATTTTACCAACATAAAAAACTATATGCCTAAAGAGGCTATGGTAAACTCTATGCTTCCTCGTTATAATATGAGTAGCTAATTGCTAACTGTGGTTATAACTGCACCTGTCTACTTATCTTTGTTCACCCGAGGAGTAATAGCCATTAATATTTGAATAGGAATTTCTGTACTCTTTTGCATTATTAGGACTTGTATCAAGGGTCTTTCTTCTAAACACCAGTCAGAGACTCTCCCACTGAGCTTTTCGTCCAGCCTCCAAATACTTTATTTATATAGTCAAAATTGTTAGAAAGGTAATGTGACAAAATTTTATCAACAATTAATTTTTCTAAAGTAAATGAGTTTTTTGACAACAGATTTAGAAATGAAAATGAGAAAATTTAGGGAGATATTTAATTGAGAGTATGTGGTTGAAAATTTAGTCACTTTCCAAAATAAGTGTAAAAGTTTTGTATAATTCACACTGTATCATTTGTCAATTTGTCTCACGTATTTTAAATGTGAAAATTAATGTAATAATGGAGAAAAATCCACTTTTGCTTTATTGACATGACTTGAGACTATAGAGACGCCAAGTGCTTCTTTTTGTATCAAATCCACTGGCAGACAACCATATTAGTATTTTTTTTTCTACACATCCTGTGAGAAAGGCAATGTTTCAATCACTCCTATTTAAAATGTGACTCTCTAAAACATCCCAGTAAGCCATACTATCGAAGGTTAGGTTCTCTTTCACTCAACCACGAATAGGAGCAAGTGGTGCTAAACACAGGGTTGGAAGATGTATTCTGCGATAAATTTGAAAAGAAACACCTTGCTGGTACTTTTGCTTTCTTTGAAAACAAAAGTTTAAGATTTGAAAGCATCTCATTTTTTATTTTCTTTAGATTTTAGCTTGCTATGATTTTGATACAAATGGTAATTTGAGTTATCAATCCAAATGTTGTTGCTGTTCAATTCTACTTCTCAGTTTTTACACTATACTTAATTTTATAACACTATCTCTGTCTCTCTCTCTCTCTCTCTCTCTCTCTCTCTCTCTCTCTCTCTCATAAACACACATACACCACACTCCACACATCTTGTCTCTTGATAAGTACTGTTTTATATAGATATCATCAATTTGATATAAATCATCAATTTTATAATGTACAGTAAAACAATAAATATATCCATACTTTCCTTATATTACATTATAGGGAATCTAGTATTGTAATAGCATAGAAAATTCCTAATTAACAGACTAAAGGAAGATCAAGTCAAAGTCTGGAGAAAATAACACAATCCAGGCAAGAGATGCATAGAGAGTAAAGACATAGATGTTTGAACTCACTTAAAAGTGGATATTAGCTTTAAAGTAACCATGCTACAATCCACAGATCCAAAGAGGTTAAGAAACAAGGAGGGTTCATGGGAGAATACTTGAATCTCACTTAGAAGGGGAAATACAATAGGCATCTAAAGTAAATGGGGACTTCCAGTGGAGGGGGGGGAGACACCAAGTCACCCACTAAACCTTTGATCCAATATTTGTCCTACCTACAAGAAGTGGAGGAATAAGCATGAAGCTGAAATTAAAGGAATGGCCAAATAATGCCTGACCCAACATGAGGCCCACACCATAGGGGAGAATAAACACCAGCTGATAATTATGATATGCTTGCAGACAGGAACCTAGCATAATTATCCCTAGAGAGGCTTCATCCAGCAGGTGATGGAAATATAAGCAGAGACTCATAACCAAATAATAGATGGAGTTTGGAGAGTCTTGTGGAAGAGTGGGGTGAAGGAATGAGGGAGGTGGTCAAGGGCACCACAAGAAAAACCTACAAGTCAACTAATCTGAGCCCACAGGAGCTCACAGATACTCAATCACCAACCAATGAATATACAACAGCTGGACCTTGGCGTCTTCCATAGATGTAGCAGATTTGTAGCTAGTTCTATATGTAGGTCCCTTAATTATTGAAGTGGACAGTCCCAGATTCCAGGAAAGTAAGAGGCTCCCAGGACCCAACTAGAATGACATTAGCTAAAATTCCCAACAAAGAGTAGAGAGAACCTATAGAAACCACAAATTGAGGGATGGGGACATACATCCATCTCAAAAATATTAACCTAGATTTGCTCCTGTCTAAAGGAAATACAAGGACAAAAATTGGAGCAGAGACTGAAGGAAAGGACATCCAGAGACTACCACACCTGGGGATTCATCAAACCCAGCCACTATTGCTGATGCCAAGAAATGACAGCTGACAGGAGCCTGATATAGCTGTTTTCTGAGCGGCTCTGAAAGGGTCTGAATAATACAAATGTGGATGTTTGCAGCCAACCATCAGACTGAGCATGGGGACCCCAATAAGGGAGTTAGGGGAAGGACTGAAGAAGCTCAGGCAGTTTGCATCCCCATAGGAAGAGCAACGATCTCAACCAACCAGACACCCCCCATAAAGTTACCAGGGACTAAACCACCAACCAAAGAGTACACATGAGGAACCCATGTCTCCAGCTGTATATGTAGTAGAGGATTGACTTACAAGGTATCAGTGGGAGGGGAGGCCCTTTGTATCGTGAAGGCTTGATACCCCAGCATAGGGGAATGCTAGGGCGGTGAGGGATGATTGGTTTTGTGGATAGGGGGGCATCCCCATAGAAGCAGGAGGGAGGTGGGATAGGATAGGGGGGGTGGCAGAGGAGGAAATGGGAAGGGAGCTAACCTTTGAAATGTAAATAAACCAAATAATCAATTAAAAATAATGGAAAAATGGAGTCAGGGATGTCTCTGTCTCTGTTGTGGGCTTTTGAGTCCCTTTCTACTAGCTGGGCTGACTTGTCTGACATCAGTGGGAAAGGATGTAGTTAGTCCTGTTGTAATTTAATGTATTAGGGTAGATGGGTGAGTGTGTTTTGGGGGGAATTAAGATTGGGTCGAGAAAGGGAGGAAGGAGGGGTGCTACAAGCAGGCTGTGAAGTTAATAAATGAACAAATGAATGGAGAAGAAATGGGAATAAAACTAAACAGAGAATTCTTGACAGGAGAGTCACTTAGCCTTAGCTGGGAAGATTCTCAACTAGCTCATCTAAGTTAGGCCAACTACCTCTGCCCATCCAGCCATTTTACTAACTATACCTTCCATATCCCTAGTTAGGTCCATCTTTCATCATGTGTGCTGTCAAATAGTCCTTCCATATTCTTCTTCCCAGAGATCCTTTCTCCCTTCCAGGAAGTCCTGCCTTTTTCTACTAAGCAGACACAGAGCTTGATCTTTTATTGATCAATTAACTTGGGAAGCAAGGTTTGCCTACCAAAAGCTGGTATATGTAAGAATTCACTCATCTTGGGTCAACCAGATCATGAGGTACAGAATTTAGTATTTATATACATACCATCAACAGACCAACTCCAACAATTATCCTCTTTGTGTTAATGAACTTAGTACTCGATGCATAATAACTCCTGCCTGACTGACAAGTATCGTGACTGGAATCAGCAGATTTGTTAATCCTAGATAATGCACGTTTCTCTGGAAATGACAGTTTGATCACTGATCTGTTTTACATGACTTAAGTTCTAGAGGTCTCACCAGGAGTGACTAGGGAGTGGAGAAAGGACTGAAACATGAACGCACAAACAGAAAAACTAAGATACAGTGTTAGGGGCTCTTGAATTAAAAAAAAAAAACAAAAACCTTTGCACCCTGGAAGTTCTGTATGCATATTGTATACCGTTGAATAGAGAGGCTGGTCTATTTCATACAATTGAATAGGAAGTGGCATTATGTTATACAGCTGAATCAAAAGGGCAGGGTAATTTCAGATAAACAGGCAGATTTATTATATTCAGCTGAACAAGGAGGCATGTGTAGGACATCATTCAGAGCAGTCTATGTAGGGGAATAGTATGCAGCCTGTTACCATGATTAGGGGTGGGAGAAGGTGGACATTTTCTGCACACACTGTCAAAATTTACACAAGGACCAATGGAATGATTTGTCGTCCCTCAGAAGGGATGTCTCCTGTGGAAAGTTTTGCTATGCCTACAGGACCAAGGCCCTGGGGTTCTTTACATAGCCATGCCCATTTCAAATAGAACACATTCATTCAAGCTTTTCATTGCTGTTACTGACCATAAATTTCCTCTAATGCACAATGGATTCCAAAGTTTTATACAAATGCTAATGAGAGAACAATGCCAGCATATCATCTGCTGTCAGGCCATATAGATTTGGAGTGAGGGTATTATGATTTTCAACCTCAATAAGGTAGAGTTGGCATGTAGATATTTATAGTGCACAGTTTGTCTAACACAGACAAAAATTACAAAATACTGATATCATGCTAATAAATGTATCCATAAATTCATATAATAATAATTATTATTATTATTTGAAATGAGATGATTAAAGATATATTTATTTTTTCCAATTTTTATCAGTTATTTACTTCATTTACATTTTAAATGCTATCCCCAAAGTTCCCTATAACCTCCCCCACCACTCCCCTACCCACCCACTTCCTCTTCCTGACCTTGGTATTCCCCTGTACTGGAGCATATAGAGTTTGCAAGACCAAGGGGCCTCTATTCCCAATGATGGCTGACTAGACCATCTTCTGCTACATATGCAGCTAGAGACATGAGCTCTGGGGGGTGCTGGTTAGTTCATATTGTTGTTCCACTTATAGGGTTGCAGACCCCTTCAGTTCCTTGGGTACTTTCTCTAGCTCCTCCTTTGGGGGTCCTGTGTTCCATCCAACAGCTGACTGTGGGCATCCACTTCTGTGTTTGCCAGGCACTGGCATAGCCTCACAAGAAACAGCTATATCAGGGTCCTTTCAGCAAAACTGGTGTATGCAATAGTGTCTGCATTTGGTTGCAATTAAGGGATGGACCCCTGGGTGGGGCAGTTTTTGGATGGTCCATCCTTTAGTCTCAGCTCCAAACTTTGTCACTGTAACCCCTTCCATGGGAGTTTTGTTCCCAAATATAAGAAGGGGCAAAGTGTCCACATTTTGGTCTTCCTTCTTCTTGAGTTTCATGTGTTTTACAAATTGTATCTTAGGTATTCTAGGTTTCAGGGCTAATATGCACTTATCAGTGAGTGCATATTATGTGAGTTCTTTTGTGATTGGGTTACCTCACTCAGGATGATACCCTCCAGATCCATCCATTTGCCGAGGAATTTCATAAATCCATTGTTTTTAATAGCTGAGTAGTATTCCATTGTGTAAATGTACCCCATTTTCTGTATTAATTCCTCTATTGAGGAACATCTGGGTACTTTCCAGCTTCTGGCTATTATAAATAAGGCTGCTATGAACATAGTGGAGCATGTGTTCTTATTACCAGTTGGAACAGCTTCTGGATATATGCCCAGGAGAGGTATTGCTGGATTTTCCAGTAGTACTATGTCCAATTTTCTGAGGAACCACCAGACTGATTTCCAGAGTGGTTTTACAAGCTTTCAGTGGTTCCTCTTTCTCCACATCCTTGCCAGCATCTGCTGTCCCCTGAATTTTTTTTTATTTTTTCTTTTTTAGATTTATTTATTTATTATATGTAAGTACATCATAGCTGTATTCAGACATTCCAGAAGAGGAAGTCACGTCTCACTAAGGATGGTTGCAAGCCACCATGTGGTTGCTGGGATTTGAACTCAGGACCTTCTGAAGAGCAGTCGGTGCTCTTAACCACTGAGCCATCTATCCAGCCCCCTGAATTTTTGATCTTAGCCATTCTGACTGGTGTGAGGTGGAATCTCAAGGTTGTTTTGATTTGCATTTCCCTGATGATTAAGGATGATGAACATTTTTTGAGGTGTTTCTCAGCCATTCAATATTCCTCAGTTGAGAATTCTTTGTTNAGTTCTGTGCCCCATTTTTTAATGGGGATATTTGGTTTTCTGGAGTCTTTCTTCATGAGTTCTTTATATATAATGGATATTAATCCCCTATCTGATTTAGGTAAAGATCCTTTCCCAATCTCTTGGTGGCCTTTTTGTCTTATTGACAGTGTCTTTTGCCTTACAGAAGCTTTGCAATTTTATGAGGTCC
>NC_034609.1:24558021-24563034 GCF_900095145.1 Mus pahari
ATTTTTGTTCTTAAAGTTGGCATCCTGTTCTTGTGGCTGCCTTCTTTTAGGTTTCTTGAAGGATTACTTTCTTGCTTTTTATAGGGTATGGTTTCCGTCCTTGTACTGGTGTTTTTCCATTATTATCCTTTGAAGGGCTGGATTCATTGAAAGATAATGTGTGAATTTGGTTTTGTCATGGAATACTTTGGTTTCTCCATCTAAGGTAATTGAGAGTTTAGCTTGGTATAGTAGCCTGGGCTGGCATTTGTATTCTCTTAGGGTCTGTATAACATCTGTCCAGGATCTGGCTTTCATAGTCTCTGGTGAGAAGTCTCAAGTAATTCTAATATGCCTGCCTTTGTATGTTACTTGAACTTTTTCCCTTAATGCTTTTAATATTTTGTCTTTACTTAGTGCATTTGTTGTTCTGATTATNATGTGTTGGAAAGAATTTCTTTTCTGGTCCAGTCTATTTGGGGTTCTGTAGGGTTCTTTTATGTTCATGGGCATCTCTTTCTTTAGGTTTGGGAAGTTTTCTTGCATAATTTTGTTGAAGATATTTGCTAGCCCTTTAAGTTGATAATCTTCGTTCTCATCTACTCCTATTATCCGTGGGTTTGGTCTTGTCATTGTGTCCTGGATTTCCTGGATGTTTTGACTTAGGATCTTTTTGCATTTTGTATTTTCTTTGATTGTTGTGTCCATGTTCCCTATGGAATCTTCTGCACCTGAGATTCTCTCTTCTATCTCTTGTATTCTGTTGCTGATGCTTGCATCTATNGTTCCTGATTTCTTTCCTAGGGTTTTTATCTCCAGAGTTGTCTCCCATTGGGTTTTCTTTATTGTTTCTACTTCCATTTTTAGATCCCGGATGGTTTTATTCAATTCCATGTCCTTTTGGTAGTGTTTGGTAGCATTTTCCTGTAACTCTTTAAGGGATTTCTCTGTTTCCGCTTTAAAGTCTTCTGTTTACCTGTGATTTCCAGTATTTCCTTCTTAAAGTCCTCCATCATCATCATGAGAAGTTACTTTAGATCCATGTTCTGCTTTTCTGGTGTGATGGTGTTTCCAGAACTTGCTATGGTGGGAGAGTTTGGTTCTGATGATGCCAAGTAACCTTGGTTTCTGTTGCTTCTGTTCTTATACTTGCCTCCTGACATCTGATTATCTCTAGTGCTTGCTGCCCTCAATATATCTGATTGGAGCCTGTCCTTCCTGTAATCCCAGTTGATTCAGGACTTCTGAGTCCAGATTTCTCTGTGATTCTTTGATTGTGGGCTCCTGTGAACTTGAGATTGTGGGTGTGTCTGAGTTCTTGGCAGTCAAGCTCCTCTTAGACACACAAATACTAGTGTGACCCAGCTCCTGTTATCATGGGATCCTGCTTTCCTAAGATCCTGGGCATGTTACTGTGCATGGAAGTGGTGTCTCATTTGAGGACCGTGGAGTTGTCTGGTCTGTTTGAAACCAAGATAAACCTGAACTGATTAAAAGGAACCTGAGCCTCTGGTCAGGAAAGGCTGTGCTGTCCTTGTTCCTGCTGTCACAGGCCCATCACTATTGGATTGGAGCAGATGTTGTGTTCCACCCAACAGTGATCCTAAGATTGCTTGAGTGGGTAGTCCTCTAGGGACCGTGGGGTGTCTGCCCACACTGCACCCTAGGTGACCAGGTGCTGGCACAGATCAGATGGGATTTGTGCCCCTGGTCAATATATTTCTAATATAATGGGGACTTTCTGAAAAGGGTTTCAGTGGGAGAATGGGGGGGTGATAGAATAGAGTTCAGATAAAAATTATTCAAGTTCATTATGTTCATGCATGAAACTGCCAAACAATATTTTTAAAACTGGTTTATTTTTATTTAATGTGATTTATTGCTTTCCAGCATGTATGTGTGTGTGTATCATATCTTCAATTGTCTGTAGAATAGGGTATCACAGCTCCTGGGAGAGAAGAACAGACAGGAGTTAAATTGTTGGTACTGGAAAACCAACTGAAGTCATCAGAAAGAGCAACCAGCGTTCTTACTAGTTTATCCATCATTCCACCACAAAAAATAAAAAAATAAATAAATAAATAAATAAATAAGGACTTACTTTCTTAGCAATTTGAAAGCATGCCAAAATACTATTACTTAAAGGCAACATTCTATAGGACAGATCTCTTGAACTCACTCATTTCTTTGGTACAATGTGTGCAGCCTTTAACCAGCAATTTTACATCTCAACCACCACCCACAAAGTATAATTGTCATTCCACTTTCTGCTTCTGTGAGGGTGACTCTCTTAGATTCATGTCTTACATGTCTGTGGTCAAATTATTCTCTTTATAGAAACATATGTTTAGCCATTCCCAAAATGGAGATTAAAAACTTACCATACAAGAATAATGTGAAGATGTGGTACTATAATCCACATAAATGCCTGACATAAATTAAATGATTAGTGTCTTTGAGCAGATAATTAATTACTATAACCTGTGTAATTAACCTGAAAGCTGAGAGCAAGCAGCTCTTTTTTTCCCAATCTCAGTCAAAACAAATACTCTGATGAATGAATATGATCAATATACTTTGTATATAATCAAATAATATTAAAGAATAAAAAATATTTGAAGACTTTTTAAAAGACACATGTTGAGTTGGTATAAGGGGTGGTGGATCTTTGAACATTTGTGGCCGATTAAGATCAAAACATGTATGAAACTCTCAAGGAACTAATAAAAAGACTATTTAAGAAATAAGTGTTTACTAATGCTTCTGAAGGTTGGAAGAAGGCACAATGGAAATGGTGCAGATTCATTGAGTCTGAAGAAATGCTCTGTTAAAGTTATGTAATGAGATACGAATTCTAACCAAGCAATGCTTCTGGAGGACAGCAGAGTTCAGAGTCTTCACTCTGCAGGAACAAGCATTGTGTTTGGAATCCTAGTGCATCATCTGAAGACACACTGCCTTTATCCTTTAGAAAAATGATGGTACTTGTTGAGTATAATTGTCTGCTCTGCAGCTCTCTCACCAGCTGCTGAGTGACGTCACTGTCTAGCACACAGCATGAAAAAGCCTGTTCCTCACCCAAGCTTTCCACAGACGAGAGAATCCTGTGCAAATAAGTAGTAGGTCCTAAGGAGTGTTCTTGTAGGCTTCTACACACAGATTGTATCAAGTGTTATAGAAGTGCCCAGCAAAGCACTTCCTGGTGTCCTCATTAAAGGGTATCCATACAACTCGAAAGTGAGATTTTGAAAAGAAGGTAGATGTTAGGCAGGTAAAAGAAGGAGTGATTTGTAACAAGCGACATACAATGAGTAAAACTATGACTTCAGGAAAAAGCGAGGCTCATCTAGGGCTACAGTAGCTACAGCAAGAAGCTCACAATGGAGGGAGGACAGAGGGCAGGTGTGTACCTGAGGAGAATCTATGCCAGATTGGGAAAGACAGTTGAGTGTATCTCCTCCTCAGATTTAATCTGTTCGTTCCCTGCTATGGCAATTTGATGTATGTATAGACTACATTCTAATTACACTCTTTCCTCTGCCTTCTTGAAAGCTCTTCCTACCCCCAGTAAGTCTTGCATCTTTCCTCCACTAAGTCTCCATACTTTCATTCGGTTTAAAATTTTATTTTCCCTTCCAATCACTGGGGTTAACAAAGGCTACTTATCTGAGAATGGGAATGAAGCCCACCTCACTCCATCTGATAGAGAATGAATAGTAACTCACAAGTGGCTACACCGTTGAAGACAATGACTTCATCTCTTTCAGCCTCCTACACTGCCATTCCCTTCTCTAGATAGCGTGGTACCACACGAAATCCTCCATTCTCGGTGATCAAATGCTTTGTAGAAACATGTGGAACTTCTTGCCTTGACTAAAGCAAAAAGATAGAGCCCACTCCCCTGGCAGTCTAATTATAATACCTCACTCCTATTCCAAACACAGCCAGGTCTATAATAGCTGTAATAGCTGAAGAAGAATGAGTCTCAGGGACTTTGCCTGGATTTACATGTTTACCAGGTGATTTTCATTACAATCTCCATTGACCACAGTTTTCAATTGTGCTATATAAAAATAACTTTTAAACACACATGAATATTAGCTGCTTGTCTGCCTTTTGGCTCTTTTGAAGAAGTGTCCAGATAAATCTCATACAGTCAACAATTAATTATTAAAAAGTTAAGCATGTTGTAAAATATCCAATGAATATGTGTTAGTTTGCTTTTACAAATCTCTTCGCATTTATGGAATTCCTTTAATACAGTTGATTCTGTTTCTTACAAGTTTCCCACAAGGAGAAGCTTGAGTTTTTGTCTGTTTCAATTTCCTCCCTTTTTCACTGTCCTTTGACATATCTAAGCTTTCAAGTTGCTATTGAACTGAGCTCAAATGCTATCTCTACAAATAGCCTGACCTTGCCAATCACTCGTCCTTCCTTTGGATAATATGTGACCCTCCTCATATCTCCTCACATTCTGCTTTTGACAGTCTCACCAGGGGTTTGTTTGGTTTTTTTTTTTTTTTTGGCACTTTGTTTCTCAACCCAGAAGGTTCCCAGTTCGGCACCTCTTCTATATCCCAGGGAGAAAAGCATTTTGGGCAACCTGACTATATTAAGAATGAATAGATCTTCAGTTGAAGAGACACATCGATGGCATGACATTAAAATGAATATAGACGGCAAAGTCGAGGCTTCAAAGAAAGAATCCACATGATATACTTCCTTGACAATGTAACTGACCAAACCCAAACAGGATTAAAATCACATATCTTTTCTGGAAGCTGTGACTGCTTGTCTTTTACATGTGTTTGAATGGTTGTACTCATTTAAATATTGGGTTTTCATTTGAACTTTGTTTATTCGCATATTCACGGTGAATTGTTTTTGCATATACCTTAGAAAAAGAAGGAAAGCAGAATTGGAAGAACTTCATACTAAATAGCAGCATTGCAAAAATATAATATAATGAATTGCTCAAATTAAGCCACTAAATATAGGGTCTTATATCTTTCTTTCTTCTCTCTCTCTCTCTCT
>NC_034609.1:24563069-24609093 GCF_900095145.1 Mus pahari
CCTCCCTTCCTTCCTTCCTTCCTTCCTTCCTTCCTTCCTTCCTCCTTTCCTTTCTTTCCTTTCTTTCCTTTCATTTTATTACTACACACTTCTTAGACCAATGTCTGTGAGTGTTCATTACTGAATAAGCATATTTTGAATAACCGAAAAATTAAGTTAAATAATTACTTATTAATGAATATATTTCATTTGAAATCCTTGACTTTTAGGTGTCACAAAATTATATTTATGATGTCGAGATTGAGAATGCTTTATATATAATCAAATATACATATTCCTATGTCATAGTCATTTCTGCTTTTGCTTGTACTGTTTCTATTAATGGTGAGAATTGTTGGGAACATGTGTGGGCAGCAGTGCTTTGAAAACATTGAAATGAAGTGAAAAGAGGAAAAGCCTGATGACGAGCAGAGGGCATTAGTCCAAAATTATGAAAGATGATTTAAATCAAGATAAAACTATTGGGATTTACATTGTAAGCCAAGAAGTAAATTACATGTCTATGAATGTACTGTGTATGAAAAGGAATGAAGAGAAAAAAATCACTATTGAAATAGTTTGTCGAAAATAAAGGTGGAATGGGAAATCAATAAATAATAAATAAAGGCTCATTTTGGTCAATGATAGGCAATGAAGTCTGGACCATAATAGAAGAAGGTGCTATTATATTTGGATTTAGGTTTCTAGTTTTGAAAGTCTTAATAAAGAATTCTTAATGACTATATTTCCCTAATGACTGTCAGAAAAGAAATGCACATATCTCTTAAACTGAAGCTTTCTTAAAGATTTAGGCTAAATGTTGGCTACTTGCCCATTAGAATTATGTTTCATTCAGCCATTCAAATGAGGAGAAAAATGAAAAAAAACAGGGATCACTAATCTTTGGTAGAGAATACTTGATTTCAAATTCCCTTTTTAACAGATAGGCAGTAGAAATCTGAATGTCTCCTTGAATTCATTCAGTAACAGAAAGCTAATAATTCCCTTATATGGAGCTGAAGCATCTGTTTTAGAAATTCACTTGATTTTTTTTTCTATTTCACTTTTTATTTTTCTAAAATGGCCAGATTTCCATTATTCTCTCTTGCAAGAGGCATCATGACTCATGTTTCTTAATATGTACATGACAGTGATGTCCGCAGTCCTCACAAATGATGCTTGTTTGCTTTGCTTTCTTCTGACAGAGTCTCATTATGTAGTTCACCACCACCACCACCACCACCACCACCACCACCACCACCACCACCACCATCATACCCCCATAGCCTGAAACTTGGAATCTTTTTGCCTCAGACTCCCAAGTTCTAGTATTAAAGACAGAAATTTTGTTACAGAAATACATTCATATTGTGAGGATTGATCTAGTTTGATTTTATTATAAATAAAACCCTCTAACTGAAAGGAATCTGCGAAGGAAAGTGTTTATTTCATTTTACAGGTTATGGACCATTATGGTCCATCTTTGAGGGAAGCAAGGACTGGAATGTGGAGGAATTCTGTTCACTGGCTTCCTTTCTAGCTCATGTTCCAACACCTTTCTTACACAGCCCAGGCCCAACTGCCAAGGGAGTATACCACTGATGTGGCCTCAACACTCCTACATCAATTAGTAATTTAGAAAATAGCCAAGAGATAAGGGTACATGTCAATCTTATGGGGGCAATTTCTCAATTAAAGTTCCCTTTTCCCAGGTGTGTTATACTGACAACAAAGATTAGCCTCACAGTGATATACAAAGCATAGCATTTGTGTAAAAATGGAAATCTCATTTGAGCCTTTAGTCCTTGAGAACTTAGAACAGCAAGCCTGAAAACTTTCTCCTTCAGAGTTTCTGCTCTAAGTTGACTTGGATCCGACTAGAACAATCTCATCTTTATGTCTTCAGTCCTCACACACACTATCAGAATATAAGCTCAAGTAATTCCCAAATAATGTGTATCCATTTACCATGAAACTTTTTCTATGGTATTTAGTCCCAGGTGCATTGTAGAAATGTGTGAACGTTTATTACACTCCATACGCCCACAAATGTTTCCCATCATGGGGAAATACAGCAAAAAATATGTTTTTAAAATTCTATATAGTGAATACTTGTATAATTTTGAAGAAAGATGTTTTAAATTTTAAATCCTCATTTCCTTCTTAAATAGAATGGGATTAATAATCATGTCTCCTTCCTAGTGTAACAATTATAAGAATTCCATGTAGGTCCCTGAGAACAATCCCCTAGTATAGAATATGGTATTCCTAGGAATGATTAGTTGGCTTGTGGATGTTCTCTCTAAGGATGAATAAATATGAGGTACTTGTTAATAGACTGTAGTAAAATGATACCTATCACAGCAGTCTGAGGCAGCGAGAAAGCTTGAAGTGCAAGTGAAGAAACATAGATGTTGTGCTTCCAGGGAAGAGTGTGAGGTTATGTGCTAATACCAATGGCTGATAAGCCTCAGTTTCCCAAGCATAAGAAGTTAGTATGGAGTTGTTCAGAGTCTCCTTCAGCAACAAAAAATGTTCCAGGTCAAATATGCTTTGTAGACAAGACCTTAAATTCTGTAATATTATTTGAGGCACGTTTGGAGTACTGGCTCAGCTCACAGATACCCTCAGGCTCTGTTTATGCAGGCAAATTGAAGAGGAGGCAGGAGGCTATTATACAGTAGAAGCTGGGGAAAAAGGGACTCATTTGACCTACACTGTCTCCATCGATACCATTCCTAGGGTGATCGCTCAACTCTCCATTTGACAATGGAGAGAGAGCCCGAGGAAGGTTTCAGGGCAAATACAGATTGAGATAGTGAAACTTGGAAAATATATGCTTACTGCAAACTGTTTGATGATAGGTATACTGCACGCTGACTGAAAAAAATCTCGTTGTAATATAATGTGGTTTAATTTGCTCAACTAGAATTCTATGTGCGTTGACTATGTGCGGTGACGGTTTTGATCACACAATAAAAATGAAGTTTGCGAGAAAGGCAGCAGAATGGCATGTGAAGTACACAGATATGGAGAGTAGCTCCAGGATCCAAATCGTGTCTGCCATTCTGAATGATGGGAAGGAAATGGGCATAGGAATTAACAAATCCTACCTGCGAAATAGGAATTAAAGGTATTTAATAGGAATTTTAAGCAGACTGACCTTAGTACTTGTGACTAATATTTTCTGTAAGGATTTGGTCCTCTAAACACACTGAATCAGTGTCTGCATTATTACAGTTTATGTATGCCACAGTCCCCATCAACATTACAGTTGTTGCATTGCCATTTTTTTCTTTTACTAATCTAAATTCTTATTACTTTAATGATTTGTTTTTCTCTTTCCTTTTGGAGAAAGGTGTCATTATGTAGCCAAAGATAGTTTTGCCTTTTCCTTCTTCTTGCCTCTGTCTCTAGAGTCCCAGGATTACTGGGATGTACCACCCAGCCAGGGCTAATCAAGCTTTTCATGATTTTCATATCTGCTTCAGCAAGCCCCTTATCTCATTTCAAGTCATTATTATTCTGCCCACAGAAAGAAAACAAATTAAGCTTAAAGCTTATTATATCTATAATTAGATATTTACTTATAAACTTATCTTAGTTATTCTTCTCTTTCTCGTGCCTGAAAACTGATTCCAGTACCAAGATTAATTTCCCCTTTTCCAGAGCTTATTACAGTAAGATGCAAAACCAGCAGAGAGGGTTCTCATTCCAAAAGTGTAAGACTATGTATCATCATATGAAAGGGCTACTCTACTATTACAGAAGCTGAAGAGTTATGTATTGATCAGAAATAAGTAGTTTGCATGTGAAATGTGTCATTCTCCTTTCTAATGACTATACATGTCCTATTCAACTTTCAAATATGTTAGGAAAAATCATCTTCTAAATTTCAAAAACATAGAACAATGCATCAGAAGACATTTTATGATGAAAATTAGAAAATTCTTGACCTAAACTTAGTTCTGCCCACAAATAACTCTTTAATTGTGGGGAATTACTTCACATCTCTTTGGTGCTTAGGTAAAATGCATTCTGTCCCATATAAAATAAGGAGGGGTGATAAAGAATGTTCTGATGCTTGTAAAGTTCCCAGGTTTCAAATTGGTATGCAACTAGAACAGGCAGGCATTGAAAGGAAGAGCATTGGCAGCCAGTCCTTGTCGATGGTGACAGGGCCTTGGGAAGTGTCAGAAATGAAGGACCTATTGCTAGTGAGAGGTAGCTCCTGGCAGGGCCAGCCCCATTGGGAGGAGGCCCATGGGCCAATCTCATCATGGACACTCTTGGAATTGCTGCACTGCATGATGGTAGGAACAGCTATTCTCTTGGTGAGATAAAAAAATGTTCAAATTTTCTCACATATTCATTTTTCTTTATTCAGGACATAGTTTTTTAAAAAATCTTAGGAATGGTTGGGATACAGCTTATCATATGTAACTGGACAAAACCGATAAATTGTATAAAGCTGACTATGCAAAGACATTTCTGATGGGGTTAGTTACACAGAACATGTCAATTTCCTTATTCTTTAAAGAAAATTTTAAAAATCAGTTTAATGTGCGTTAAGTGAATGAGATTTCTATATGTAATGCCATGAATTGCATGATTCTAAATACATATATTTTACCAACAGAATGGATCCTCTTAGCAAAGACCTAGTTAATTGAAATGTTATGAGGATGAAGTCGTTTGTCATTGTGCACTGACTTGTATACTAATATTTTCACTGTGGTATAAGTCACTGTCAAGAAATAGACAGAGTTTGTGAGTGTTAATGAAATTCTTCCACTGCAGCTTTATCCTGGAATTTAAGAACCAAATGTTAAAAAAAAAAAAAAAAAAAAAAATTGTCCAAACGGCATGCTGAGAAGCTCCACTTATTTATAGAAGCATTATTTTAATAAAGAAGAAAATCCTTTTCTTACCTTACAGTTGTCTTAAAATGCTCCCAGGAGAAGACACACACACAAAAAAATAAGTAAGAAAGAAATGAGAAGTTAACTCATTAACCTAGAAAATAGATTTGCATAGGTATATATGCTTTTATGCTATTACAGTGTCACACAAACTCAATTGGAACTTTACCTTAAGCCTCAGTGAGTAAATTAGAACATTCCACCAATGAGAATGGAGAGCAATGTTCATGGCACAGGGGCCTGAGAGGTGTAGGAAATATGACAGCGATTATTGTGCTAATGCTTGCCAGAGGTGTCCTACAAGCTCGAGCAAAGCGAATTTCATCTCTTGAAGTCTATTCTTTAATTGACACAAATGCAGCGCCTGGAATGAGATTTGGCTGGTACCTTAACGGCCCTGGGTGCTTCATCCTCATGTTTTATTGATGGGATATGGCTGTGCCCATCCCTAGGACAGCATCAGGAGACTCATTAGTGCAAGTTGCTCTCAGAGCCGGAGATCTTTTACCGATCATGTTGGCTGGTTTAAAATGCAGCGAAAGGAAGAAGTGCACATGAAGAGTGGAGAAAGGGCTATTTACCTCAAGAAGACACACACCGCTCTGAGTCTTGCCCTTTAGATACTTCTATTTTATTTTATTTCTTCTTCTTCTTCCTCTTCTTCTTCTTTTTAACCTGTAGTTCCCTTAGAATAAATCCTACAAATTTAGTGACCTGTCTTGACAGGATTTGAAACTTTATTCCTGTTGAGCTGTGCTCAATGAAATTTTAGATAAAAATGCAAATATATGTATGTATATGTGTGTATGTATACACACATGCATACATACATACACACACACACTCATACATATATGAGTGTGTGTGTGTGTGTGTATGTGCGTGTGTATGCATACATACTCTTTATTTCATCTTTTTCTAAAAAATTTCTGGACACTAAAATTTAGTGAATATTTACAAGAAAAATAGTATTTTGTAAGGGTGTTTATAGACACACACACACACACACACACACACTCCTAAGTGCATGCATCCCACACATTCTGAAGAAACATAACCTTAGTGTCTAAACAATCAGCAGTCCACACACATTGATGATATCCAGAAGAATAAATTATTGCTTAATTTCCTTAAACTTTGATTTTACCTAGTCTAAATTTGGGAAATAAATTTATTTTAGCGTTAATTTCTGAAATTTTCCTTCTAAAAATTTTGTCTGGGGGTTTAACATCTTGTATCATCTGAGAATGCCTATGGCAGAAACATACAAATACAGACAGATGCAACAGTGCATACACATATGCACACACGTGCACACACACACACACATACATAAACACGCACACAAACACATAGGCAAAGTGTCTATGAATATTATTACAAAGTACTACTTTCCATGTAAACATTCATTATATTAGAAATAGATGGAATAAAGTGTATGTGGATAATATAGCAAAAGTGCACAAAATGCACAGAACATTTTAAGTAACTTATGTAGGGCAACTCAGTATGAGATTCCTTGTGGCTTGAAAATACTCATTATAGGATGTTATTTTTTTTTAATTTCCATAGAACAGACTCATCAAGGATGATAATGCTCCTAAGGTGTGATTCCTTGTATTTATAATTTAAAAACAAGATTTTTCTCAAACATACTCTCTCTTTTTCAAGATGGACTTTTTGTTCATGAAATGGAAATAATAAAATCGCAGATGTTGTTATGTACTTCTAAGGACTGATAATCATATTCTTTGCTGTCTATCTAAAATACAGGCGGCATTAAATATACTATTGCTAGTTCGATGACGCTCCTTAGTGCCTGTCCTATTTACTATAGTTGCTCACTAATCTTTTCTTCATATATTGATTGGACTTAATGTTTATTTCAATTACTTTAAACACGTGGAGGATTTTTCTGGTGTTTCATTTTTTTTTAAATCTAGAATCTATTATTTCAACCTTCATTCACACCTGAAATAGTTGCTAATCTCCATTTCCATGAGTCTTTCTGCAAATAGTTCACACCGGGACTGCTAAGGAGAAAGGAAACTCCTCCGATACAGCAGCCAAGGCTGCAAATTCAGAGAGTATTAGCTAAATGTTTGGGTTTCAAAACGATGTAATCACAGTGTACATCTTATGGTATTTATGTCATTCTTAAGTTTCTGTTTTACATCTTCAAAAGCAATGCAACATTTAGCAAATAAACTATTAGAATTGGTGGGTTTGTTTTTGACTTTTTCACATTTTAATTATTTTATATATTTACATTCCAAATGCTGCCCCCCTTCTGGTGCCTCTCTCAGAGGTCTTTACCCCATTCCCTCTCCCCTTTGCCTCTGACAGCAACCACCCCACCTCACCACCACCACTCCCGGGTATCCCTCTTCCCTGGCACATCAAATATCTACAGGATTAGGCGCATCCTCTCCCATTGTGGCCACACAAGGTTGCCTTCTACTACATAGGTATCAGGGGCCATAAACTAGCTCACATATGGTCTTTGGATGATGCCTTAATCTCTGGGAGCTCTCAGAGGTCCAGCTTAATTGACATGGTTGATTTTCCTATGGGGTTTCCATTCCTTTCAGCTCCTTCAGTCCTTCCCCTAACTCTTCCATAGGGGTCCCTGACCTCAGTACAATGATTGAGTGTTAAGTATCTGCATCTGTCTTTATCAACTGCTCATAGAGCCATGCTAGGCTCCTGTCTATAAGAACAACATAGTATCAATAACAGTGTCAGGGGTTGGTGCCCCTCCTAGAGAGGATCCCATGGCTGATCACTGGATGGCCTTTCCTTCAGATTCTGCTCCATAATATTTGTGTTTAAAATATGCACTCATGAATTTGGGAGTTATATACTACAGTATGCACTTCACACACACACACACACACACACACACAAACACATTCGAATTTGATTTCTACACACAAAATATGTTCTCACTAATCACATATGTACACATAAATGTGGCACACATTGCTTTCGTGTGTGTGTGTGTGTGTGTGTGTGTGTGTGTGCGTGTGTGTGTGGTGTGGTGTGTGTGTGTGTGGTGTGTGTGTATTACAGCATTCTTGTAGAAGTGAGCTTTAGTGTGGATCCTTTGATATGTACTTCTGTGAGCACCAGCTTACTACTGTGAGAACTTCCAGAGAATTTCTCCTCTCTCCTCATTTCAACACAAAGGAGAACTAAGACTATAGACTTGCATTATCATGCTCTGCTTGAGTGGGTTCTGGGGATTTGAACCTGGACACTCATTCCTGCACATCAATTACTTCATATACTGAGTCACCACTCCTTTGTTTTTTTGTTTTTTTGTTTTTTATACATGTTAAGCCTCATTCTGTTCAAAGGGTTCATTGTATTCCTATGTATCTTTGAAAATTATTTATTCATGTATAAGAGTGTTTTGCTTGCACACATATCTGTGTACCATGTGCATGAATGTATATATGTGCTTGTGTATAGTGTGTATATAAACTTACACAAAAATACAAGCTCAATGACATATATTATAAACTATGCATATCTCTTCTCAATTATATACCCTATTTTGCTTTTTAACTCTGTGGACTATAATGTTTTTGAGTTTAAAGAGAAGTGTGTTGAAATGAGAACTTAGTGCGCTATTTCAGCCATTTCTCTGTCAGGAAGCTGCTCTCTTACCAGGACAGATGCCCTGTGGGACCGTGAAAGGCAGCCTGTCTTGGTTGAATGAGGCTTGCTCCGGAGACCCAGTAGAAAACTTTATGAGGAACAGAACAGCGAGCCACATACCCGGTATCAGTGTGCCTGATACCACAGAGTCCCACAACTCTATAATTTTGTTACTATTAGTCAAGCAGACAAAGTCCCAAGGTCCTGGCATTCTGGCTAGTCTCCACCCCCACAGTTACCTGACAGTAGCCAGGTATGCTCCTGCCCACAGTTACCTGGCAACGACAAGGTAGCCCAGCCCACTATGAAAGGATTTACTTGGCCCCTTCTTGTTCTCTTAAGTTCTCACCTTTCTTATTCTCATCTCTAGCTTTTCTTTTCCCCTCCCTTCCCCCTTCTCACCACATGGCCATGGCCAGACTCTTTCTTTCTTTTACCTTGTCTCTTTCTCTGTCTTTCTACAATAAAGCTCTAAAACCATAGACCATCTCTGCTCATCAAAGCCTGCCATACTTGAACAATGGGATAGGCTTTTCCCTAAAGAGCCACATTTAACCTCCTGCCAGAAGGCCTCCCTGTGCTCCAGCAACAGACAGGACCAAAGACTCTTGAGCGTTGTGGGGACCACCCAGCACCCCTCCTTTCCCTGCTTTCTCCTTTCTTCAGCCCTGAGGCTGGCTGAGCTGCCCACAGGGCCCCCACTTTGTTCTCAGCTCTTCCCTGGTGTCCAGGTGCAACAGGGATGCATCTGTTATCTCTAGCCTCCATCAGGCCGAGAGACCTGGGATTGCCACTTGTCCATCCCCCCATGTGATGGGGTCCGTGGCTTCCCACAGCCAGATACCCACTCGGGGCCACGTGGAAAGCGTGCAGCAGTCCTATGTGTCTGCCCGGCCAGAGCACCAGAACTCTGGCAGGATGTTGGCTCTCTCCCACTCCATACCTGGTGCCCGACAATGCCCTTCCAGTAATCTAGAGACAAAATATGGAAATGGGCTTGATATAACTACTGCCCTGAGGAAGGTTGATCCACCTGATAATAGTATTGAAGCAATGACAAAAGAGTTACAAATTGGTGACATAATGGGCATTGTTCTTTGTAGTACCAGTATCTGATGATCACTGATACTGTGATGTGGAGTTTTGAAGTTTAAAGGAACACATTAACTCTAGGTCATCACTGCCTTCCACTTCATAATCTAGATTTGTTATTTAATATAATTTCTAATTTTCAGCTCCTACAATTATTATTAGTCTACATCCAGACATGATAATATTGACTCAGACAGGCTAATTAATTTCACAAAGCCAGTAACTGCTAGAGAGAAATTTTACTCACTAATCTTTTTGACTTAAAATCTCACATATTCTTTCAGTATTTCCACAGCCTTATAAGTTAATGAATCGACATAAAGACAGAAACACGAGAAGTCCCAATTCCATCCTGTGGGATTAAGTAAATGAAAAAGAAATGGCAACTTGAGAGTTATTTTTTCATCTGAAATATTTCTGACACAAATGTAGAAATGTGTGATTCTGCAATCATCAGAAAAGTAATGCAATCCTTTTTAATATATTCCCTCTTGACCTTTTTATTCTGAGAGATAGCCCTCATTAAAAAACAAACAAATAACAAAAAATTCTGAAGAGTTCTCCTAAGCAAATATCCATCATCCTGAGGTTTGGGTAGTAAACAAGTCATTTTTCTGTTACTATTCTAAATTACCATACTTAAAAATAAATAAATAAATAAACTTGAAATACAGTAGTTTTAAATGACTTAGTTGAAGGTCCAGAAAGGAAGTGTACACTTTCTAAGTATAATGTTATATCAAACTGGATATTATACTCTGCAAATTTGACAGTCTCTTATATGATACAGTTTCTTGTAGGTGTGGTGACCTATTCCTATGTCTCCATAACATAAGGTAGTGGCAATGGGATTGAAAATTTGCCTATAAGGCACAGTAAATTCTTTGTCAGTCAGAGCTATGTTACCAGACCATCTCTAAAACAAAACAAATGACCACAGAAGATATTTTATTGTCACTGTTTGAAATGTGATTTCTGGCCCCCTCATAATTACAACTCTTAATGAAGTTAAAAGAAAGTGCCTCATGTCTTTGTTGAATGTTTCCTGGTATCTCAGCTAGCTGAAGCCAGACTGGTTTTCTCTTGCAAGTATGTTAGAATGGATAAATTCTGGTGAACTCTTCTTCACAGAGGCCTGTTCCACCTAGGACATACATGTAGACAAAAATGATTTCTATGTGAATTTTTTTCATTATCATACTCCATATGAACACCTAGTAGTATTCTGATTAATCTGAAAACATTGCCTTGCCATCAGTTCAAACTGGAAACAAACTCTGGAAGTATTGTCAGAGAATACAGAGAGAAATGTTGAATATTTCTTTAAGAAGGAAGTCGTATCTAATAGCTGTTCCAAAGTCAGACTGAGATTAAATCTCTATATCATATTTAGATGGGTTCCTGCTGCTGTAGAAATTAATTTGAATTAATCATGATCTCCACCCTTTGTCAGCCTTTCTCCCCCCACCGCTGAATTAGTCTGTCACAGCAGCCTTACAAACTTGGAGTCCTGATTTCCAAGTTTGGCCTGGGGATAGGAAGTCAAATGCTGGCAGAAGATGGATGCTCTGAGAAAGTGACAAATTTAGATTCCTGGAGAAAGTTGCTGACTGTGGCGTTCCAACTGAAGCAGCTTATCTTCTCTCCCAGATGTTGAAATAATGACAGATGCTTAGAGAAGGTTGACAACGGGAAGAAAAGAGCCTGCTAAGGAGCAGAGCCTGCTTATATTGGGGAAAATAAAAGTCATATTCACCAAATCCAAATTCTGTAGAAATGTGTGTGTGTATATGTGTGTGTGTCTGTATAGACAAACATGGTGCAACCATATGTATATCTACTTTGGTGCTGTTGAAGATATATACAGTATAAAACTATGACTTCTTCTTTCAGAAATTTAATAAATTATTATATTACTAAACTGAATATGAATCAATATCTGGGTATTTGCCTGCATGTCAGAACATCAGTTTCTAAAAGACTCTATTTCCTGAAACTATTTTCCACATTTAGGGTAGATGGATATTTCCCATAGTGTAAAACAAATTTTAAATTTTCATATGAAAGATACATTTAAACCTTTAAGTTATTCCAAATATCTATTGGAAAATTATAAGACAATACTTACTTATTAAATAAGGTCAAGTAGCAAGTTTTTCTTAAGCAATTTAACAATTACTGCATATGCCCACAAAAGACATATGTAAGGTAGAAGAGAAAGAAAGAAACAGAGAGACAGACAGGGACATAAGAACAACTCTATGATAGATTAAAGATAAATGCTTAAATTGATATAACTATTTAAAGTGCATATACTTATAGAGTATTTGAAATATCAATGACAAGACATATGGCATGTACAGTAAGAAAAGTTGCCATATTTTCTGGGTATGAGTTTGCTCTGTTCTCATTTTATGTCTGTTTTCCTTTCTTTCTCATTTACTTTAAAAGATGTCATTCTACCTCTCTTGAAAGAAACTTGTTTTACTGGAGTGAAATACATTCTTGAATAATGTAGTTTTCAAGATGAGAGAGCAATTTTTCCAAACATTTCACTTCTCCTAAGTGATTTCTTTGCATCTCATTTAGACTGTGTAAAGAGTATTTTCACAGTATCCCTTACAATACCTTCTTATTCATGAGGGAATTCAATACGTATGAAAATATCCATATATAAACATATTCTACTTTATATTTTTTAATGTGTGTTTATGTGTGTGTATGCACATGCACACAACTGTGAGGAAACCTTATCTATAAACATATCTGTGTCTATAAAGACCAGAGGTGGATATTGGGTGCTTTCTTTGATTTGCCACCTTATTAACTGTTCTTTGAGACAGTACTAGAAAAGCTCACTGACTATTGTGTGTAAGAAATCATTACTAATTCAAGGATTCATGTCACTGCAATCACGTATTTGAGGGAAAAATGGAAGTGCAAACACACGTTTGCACTTTGAGCATCCCTCCATTCCCTAACTGAAATTCTTTACTGCTTGTCTCAAACCACACTTCTCAACTAAATCACTATGTGACTGAGTGTGGATATTGAATGGCATTAAGAACAGCCGGCCTAGTCAGCCATCGTTGGGAAGAGATGCCCCTTGGTCTTGCATACTTTATATGCCCCATACAGGGGAATGACAGGGCCAAGAAGTGGGAGGGAGTGGGCAGGGGAGCAAGGTGGGGGGAGGTTATAGGGGACATTCGGGATAGTATTTGAAATGTAAATGAAGAAAATATCTAATTTAAAAAGTTTAAAAAAAAGTCGGTAAACGTATAATGAGATATGGGGAGCCGTGTCTATTCATTCAACATAGTTATATAAGAAATAGATGTTTTGTCCCCAGTTGAGAGACTGTTTAGGAAGTTTTTGGGCTGTGGTGTGTAAGAGGAGCTGTGTCACTAAGGATGGACTATGATTTAGAAACCCAAACCCAATTTCCGTGACTTTTTGTCTGTTGCCATGGGATGAGAATATAAGCTCTTAGCTACAGCTAGAGCCATTCCTGCATGCATGCCACCATGCTCACCACCATGATTATCATGGCCTAACCCTCTGAAATTATAAGCAATCCCACAGCTAAATACATAGATTTATAAGCTACCTTGTCATTGTATGTCTTCATGGCATTAGAACAGTAACTAAGACAGTAACTCAAAAAGGAACAGTAAATAGTATGGGCTTACGACATCTCTCATGTCTATGTAAACAAGCTGTAAAGAAATATAACATGTTTATCTTGCTTGTGTTTACATACATCTCTGCTTGAAGAATGAATATAAACCAAGTCATAATCTCTGAACTTACAAAGTAATATTAGTTGCATGTTTTCATTTAATTTTAGCATGTGTATGTGTTTTATGTTTGTTTTTGTTCTATTTTATTGCTGCTATATTTGTTTTGTATTGTTTTCTCTCTTTCCCTCTCCCTCTCCCTCCCTCCTTCCCTCCCTCCCTCCCTCTCTCCCCCCTCCCCCACCCCCCCTCTCTGTATATAATGCCACTCAAGTAGAGCTCACCACATGACAGCTTGCAGAAGTTTGTTCTCTCCTTTAACTTTGTGGGACCCAGGAATTGAACTCAAGTCATCTGATTTTGTGATAGGCACCTAAAGCCCTTGAACCATATTACCAGCCTGAAATCTGAATTGGGCTGTTATGAAAAATGTAGGCACTCCAGATGTCTGAATATGCATACAAAGTGGGGGAAAGGAAATAGACAAACAATATTTATTCCTAGTAAGTAAATCAGATTTTGTGTATTCTTTATCATGTGTGGTGTACACATTATCTATAATTCCTATTCTCTGCCTTTTGACCAGTTGTAGATTTTTGTAACAGCCTCTACCCATTGCCAATACAGCTTCTTTAATGAGACATGAGAGTTACACTTACTTGTGTGTATAAAGATAAGTATATAGAATACAGTTAGAAATTATATGGTTCAGAAATATGACACTTATAGGTTCCCTGTTTTGTCTGTGACCTTTTCATGGGTTGTTTTCTGGATTTACAGTAACAAAAATGAATTTCCTTCTATTGAGTTGACATAAAGTCCAGTTAGATATCTGTGCATAACCCCTAAGATAAATTCAACCAAAATCACCACTGGGAACACTTTACATGTTTACTGCATATCTTATCTGAAAGTCTGGACATTGATGGACTTGTGTACTTTTTATGAAATAAGAGCAAAACAAGGACAAACTTTTTCATTGATCAACGAATTTAGAATATTAACATGCTACACTGCACAGTGATTTCAGGGTGAGTTTTATTAGAAAGCAACTCCTGAAGCCACAGCCATGCGACTCTGAATGTGCATGAACTTCTGAATGTGGCCCACAGAAGTTCAGGACTAATATTTGGATGGGAAGAAACAATATAAAAGAGGTACTCAATTCAATGGTAGATAGAATGAATGACTTATTGTGTCACTCATTGAGTTGTAATGTATTGTTTACTCCTTATCCCAGTAAGAATTGTTTGGGTTTGTACAGTAGATTTTCCATGTACACTCCATGAAAACAAACACAATTGATGGGTTACACTGGTTTAAGTTCAAGGAGTATAGTGGCAAATTCTCTATATTCTTACTATCCTATATGCTTGACTTCTCATTCGTAAATATGGTATGGTTAATATATAAACATGGGGAATCCTTTAAATGTTTGTCAGGAAATCAATGTCTAGTGTTATTTATTAGTGCTTGCTGCCCTTCCCATTCAGCGTTGAACCCCAAACCTTTCTTTCCTTTTAAGTTAGGGGGTGAGGGGCTCATATCAGCAGCAATCATCACCTGAACAATGGTATCTAATTAGTGGCAACTGGATTTGGCCTGATCACACTACACTGTGGCCATTTGGATCCCTGCGGAGATTGCCTCGGTTTCTACCATTCCCCTAGAAATTGCTTCTTTCTTGATCCAGAGGAATCTGGAGACCCCTGGTTGGAGGTCATTGCCCATTCTGATGTGGTGGTGAGGGCCCAGGGGCTATCACTGCTGTGGACAGTCCTTGCCTCCTGTAGAGTCTGATGTCTCAGGAAGAGCAAACCCTGCACAAAGTGGATATCAGAGTGACTACTGTGAGGAGAAAATGTCTGCCTGTTACACTGACCTGAGTTTACCCTTAGAAAACTGAATGCACCAGAAACCCAGGACATTTTTGGAGCTTCTATGCTCTCTGGAGACTTTGTGTGAATTTTTATATAGGCACTATTTTATCAATTATATAAAATAGAAAAATAGAAAAAAAATCATTAGTTAAAACAGCTTTAGAGAATGATGATTTAATTATTTTGAAATTATTTATTTTATAGGGACAGATAATTATTTTGGATTGGAAAAGTGTATTTTATTTGTTCCTGAAAATTGCTGTGGGCAAATCTACATCCTGTTGTGTTGAATAACAGAGTCGGATTTGTAAGAATTTACAAATCTCCTTTACATGTAGTCAAAGAGTTAGCCTGTGTTTTTTGAGACTTAGTTAAAAAATTTTTGAATGTTTAATCATGAGTTACCATGATGTTCTTCCTAAGACAAAAATTAAACATGTCTGGGCAGAGAGTGGAGGCCTACATTAGACTTGGGAAATTTTGCAAAGTACTACTGATAACCTTCCTGGATACTCAAGGCCATGAGAGTTGAAGGACTGCTCAGTTTGTTAAGCAAACTAATAAGGTTCAAGTAAATGTGAAAACACATCTTGCAATATTTACTCATTTCTGTTACTTATAATCTTAGAGACACCAGAAAATTTATCTTTTGTATATTTCTCCATTCTTCCATTTCAAAACCAAGTAGTTCGTATGGAAATAACACTTGCTGCTAAAGGACTGTCAGTTATGGCTTTAGGAACTGTGCCATTCCCCTTAGCATAGTGCTTATAGGGTGGTTGGGAATGAAATATATGTAAATTGAATTGTTAGCAAAGTATCTGCGCCTGTTTCCCCCAAGATATTTATGTTCTGTTTATCTGTTGATGTAAGTTTACAGCAAAGTCCATAAAGCTGCAGAAACCCAGGCGTCCTGGCTTAGCCAAAGGACAAGTGCCATTTATTTCTTATTTAATGTCAATTCAAAAAATATGCCAACATACTATATATTTTGATTTCACCAAAGAGCAAACAGTGGGGCAGAAGGAGTTAAGAGAGTTATAGTAGCTGTAATGTAACTGGTCAAGTTCACTTGCAGACAAACCAAATTTCCCTGTTCCCAGTTTGTTGTAAGAATGGCCAGCAGTTGCACTGTCACTCGTGACATCAATTTCCTCATCTTCAAATTCAAACTGCTAGGAAGACTCAGCCACAAACCAAGAAACAAATGGTTGATATATGCCATATCACACAAAACATTAATGAACCATACCAAATTATAGAATCAGACCTAAATACAACATGCTGCTTGGTTTATTTAAAATGACCATTTAGTGCACAATTATAGAGATATAAAGTGGATAAATAATTACCTAACATGACAAGAAGGAGTGAATATTCTGTGTAGATAACCATTAGAAGCTTCTAATCCGACGGTGATACTCTTACAACTTTTTCTAACATTGATTTAAAGAGATAAGATAGAGAGAGACTAGGTATGTAGATTTCAATTCAATGCAACTGTTCAAAGATAAATGTAAATCAGGTTAACCATGTACAGATAAGCTCAGGTTTGAAATTCAGTAATCTATACATAATTTAAATACTCTATTAATTTTCTTTAACATATAAATTTTATTGCAAATGACCTTTATTTTTAAGATGCTAGATGCTTGTCAGTATTCTACTAGAAGATTTGTCAAGCCTTGGGTGTTCTGCCTCACTGACCTTGTCTGCAGCTTACTGCTATCTTCCTGGATGCCATAAAGGTCACCCCATTTATCCAGAGATATTATTAGTGATGCAGATTTGACAATATTCTATCTTGATCCATTATCACTGTGACTTCTTTTTTCAGGATTTAGTGGACTGATACACGTACAGTCTCACCCAACTGACGACCTAAACATGAACTGAATAAGAATGACAAGAGTAAATACATCCAACAGGGTGTGGGAAAGTCTACACAATGAACTAGGAACAAATGGGGAATGGTGGTAGTTTATGAGGTTGTCTTGCTCATGGAAGGAACAAACACATTGATTGGCTGTCTACTGCTAAGCATTCATATATATATATATATATATATATGATGAGCAGCAGTTTGGAGGTGAAAGCTGAATAAATCCTTTCCTCCCCAACTTGGATCTTGCTCATGATGTTTTGTACAGGAATAGAAACCCTAACTAAGAATATATATATATATATATATATATATATATATATATATATATATATATATATTAGAAATATATATATTAGAAAGCCTGGGCATAAGTTACTGTGGAAAAAGACATACATGTTCTGTTTATTCTTTTGTGAACTTCCTGTGTTTGGTTAATAATTTCTGCCTACTTACTCCATAGAGAAGCAGATTTGCTATCCCCACAGATTGATTTCCCGTGACCCATTGCTGATTATTAGAGAGTGCACTGATAAGGTAAACTGCATATTGGACTTATTCATTCCTACTGAGCAAGGCTCAGCAACAGAGGCTGGGGCTAGAGTGAACACAAAATCTTACCTCACGTTCACCTCGCCTGAGCTGTTGCTCTATTTAGAGGAAGAATAATGAAGCAAGGAGTCAGAAAGGAAGAGACATGAAGTTAGAATATTCTCTGCCAAGATTAAGTTCATTTTTATGGATTAATACTAATTATAGGTATGGGGGATTTCAAGCATCATTGAGTAAATAAAAGAACCATTTGAGTAGCAAGGTTCATATGTGCATAACTGCACATTTTGCTGGAAAATTTGCTTGCCACTTTAATTTCTTTTCTTGTGCTCTAAGGCAAATCTGACAAGAAGCATCAATATTCTGAATAAGAAAATCATGTAAACTAGGATGATCATAATTCTTTTTAGTTTATTTTTGAGGTTAAAAATTTAATTACAAGTCCCCGCTTTCTTCCATCTTTCCAAATCCTCCCATATGCCCCTACTTGATCTTTTTAAAATTCATGACTTTTTTCAAAATAATAATTATTGTGCATATATACGTTTTTGTACATGCATATATATTTCTAAATATAACCTGCTGAGTTCATGTAATATTACGTGCATACAGGATTTTATGGCTGAATATTTGCCACTGAATAACCCATCAATGTATTCTTCCATGAGAAAGACAACCACCTCCTCTCCCATCATACCCCACTTGCTCATAGTTCATTGTGCAGCCTTTCCCACATCCATTCTGGTGTGTTCACTCTTGTCATCCTTATTGAGCTCGTGTTCGGATAGTCATGTAGGTGAGACTTGAGCTGCGTACCTTCTGACATTACTAGAGGATATATTCTCACAGTAAATCCCTCACTCTCTGGCTCTTATAATTGTTCTATTTTCTTGTCTGCAATATTCACTCAGCCTTAGATGTGGGGATGTATTGTACATGTACTCATTGAGCCTGGACTCCGCAACTCATGCATTATGTACATTTGTTTTCCCTTGGCTTTCTGAGACATCTTTTTAAAAAAGTTAATTGAATATTTTTTTTACTTATTCACTTTACATCCTGCTCACTGTTCCACTCCTGGTCATCCCCTCTGTCTTAGTCAGGGTTTCTATTCCTGCACAAACATGACCAAGAAGCAAGTTGGGAAGGAAAGGGTTTATTCGGCTTACATTTCCATACTGCTGTTGATCACCAAAGGATGCAGGACTGGAACTCAAGCAGGTCAGAAAGCAGGAGCTGATGCAGAAGCCATGGAGGGATGTTCTTTACTGGCTTGCCTCCACTGGCTTGCTCAGCCTGCTCTCTTATAGAACCAAGACTACCAGCCCAGAGATGGCACCACCCACAAGGGGCCCTCCCCCCACCCCTTGATCACTAATTGAGAAAATGCCTTACAGCTGGATCTCATGGAGGCATTTCCCCAACTAAAGTTCCTTTCTCTTTGATAACTCCAGCCTGTGTCAAGTTGACACAAATTAGCCAGTACACCCTCCCATAATCCTTTCCCCATGCCTCCTCTCCTTCTCTTCTGAGAGGGTGGATCCCTCTGTATTCTGAAACCATGGCACATCAAGTCTCTGCAGGGCTAGACACATTTTCTTCCACTGAGGCCAGACAAGGCATCCAAGTTGGGAGGGGGTGGATTCCACAGAAAGGCAACAGATTTAGGGATAGTCCCTACTTCAGTTGTTGGGGAACCCACATGAAAACTGAGCTGCCCATCTGCTCCATATGTGCAGGAGCCCTAGGTCTAGCCAGTGTATGTTGGTTGGTGGTTACGTTTCTGAAAGTCCCCAAGGGTCCAATTTATATGACTGTTGGTCTTTCTGTGGAATTCCTATCCCCTTCAGGGCCACCAATCCTTTCTCCTGCTCCTCCATAAGAGTCCCCAAGCTACATCCACTATTTGGCTGTGGGTGTCTGTATCTGTCTGAGTCATCTGCTCTGTGGAGCCTCTCAGAAGACAACGTACTTCTGTCTGAAAACTTAATATAGTATCATTAATAGTGTTCGGGATTGGTGCTTCCCCATGGAATGGGTTTCAAGTTGGGCAGGTTACTGGTTGGCCATTCCCTCAGTCTCTACTCCATTCCCTATGCTTGCATTTCTGTTAGACATGATAAATTTTGGCTTAAAAGTCTTGTGTATGTGTTGGTGCTGAGATAACATCTAATGCAATCAAGCAGTCCTTGGAATATTTTTGTAGCTGCAGATAGCTCTAAACTCCTTAGCCTGCTTCCATTTCCTGCGTGCTACCCAGCACGCAAGGTCCACCATGCCTGCCTCATATATTCATTCTTAGCAAGCAAATTGATTTCTGTTACAGACAATAACATTGTTCCATATTGATTCATGTGTTCACTTTTTGTCTACTCCAGTGATAAAATATATATATAGCAGATTATTGTGAAGCAAAGTAGATTCCACTTCAGAAAAATCCAACCATAATACCCACATAAATAGTCTTTTTAAAAACAAAACTGTCTGGTGAAATGGCATCTGGAATCAGCGAACCAGCCTAGAACCAAACAGGCCTGATAGAATAAAGAAAAAAGAATCAATGAAATATCCCCCTTAATACTCTGCTGTATTCATAGATCCATGCCTAGCCTAACGATTAAGAGAGATTCTTCCTTCATGGTATATATGCTTGAATCTCCATGTAGTTGTTTTGGGAGATGGAGTTTGATGATATGATAGGTGTGTGGAGGCTCGGGTTTCATGTATAGCATAATCCTCAGCTAGGTTCTGTACATCGTGGTTTGGATGGTTTGGAAGTCAACATAACGTAGAACCGAGGGGACTTTTGGAAGCCTTCCTGAGTGGTTTATATTTTTTAATATGCTATCAAACTGACTCTCTTGGTTTTTTTCTCCTTCCACATCCTTTCTCTCTCCTTCCTGCCTCCTTCCTTTTTTCCTTTCTACTCCCAACCTCTTTTATTTTCGGTTCTTCCTCTCTGCCCGTAAGGTTTTCCTCCATACATGTTTATGATGCTGCTGCATTGCCTTAACACAGACCCAGTTTCAGTGGAGTCTTGTGACTACAGACTGAAATCTGGAATACCTAGGCCAAATACCTTTGTCTCACTTAAGTTGATTTCTTTTAATGTGCCACAGCAACTGGGGATTAATGTGCATAACTAACGAATAGTTAACTCTGCCATAGATTCTAAGAGTGAAATGGATATTTATTCAGTGTGAATTATAGGAAGACAGCTCTAAGCTGCGTATCTTGCAGAATTATTCTTATAAGAGATTATTGCCCCTCAAATAGTTATGCCATTCTATCTTCGTAGCATGCTATCCTTCAAGTTTTCAATATTTGCACCTGGAGAATATATATTATGCAATTAATATAAACAATTTAATATTGTAGCTAGTATGGGAATTTTTGGCAGCTGATTTATTACTCAATAATCCAGTGAAACTTTTAATAACCAGGAAGTCCACATAACATAAGCAGTAGTATCTCGGGAAGTCTGGGGATATGTAGCAGAAGTCTATATGCACACATAATAAAGCAGATTATTAGATTCCCTAAAATAAGCAATCCCAGAAGAATGGCCATATATTACTAACTTTATGAGTCACCCTGAAGACTCACTTCTATTTAGAGAGTGAATCTCTGGATTAGAAGATTTGCATTTAAATGGTCTATTCCCCCTTGCAGTTACAGGTTTTTGCATAGGATAAAGCTGCTCTTTCTTTGTGGAGTACATACATGAAAGGTCCTAATAAATCCCACCATTGTGATGAACCCAGAGTTTATAAAAGGACTTTTAAGCGGTTCTGACAGACTCAATTGAAATAGGGTTTCCTCTATTTCCTTTTGGGAGTTTTTAAATAAATTTGGGATAATTAGCGATTTCCCTACAGGCTATCTTTTTAAGTTTGAGAAAATTACCATTCATCTTAGTAAATTAAGTAAAAACAGGGACTTTGAAACCTAAGCACTAATTTCAATAGCAAAAAAGGCATCAGTTTCAGGTTTTTGTAAGTTATCATCCAGTGATTGTATTCCTGCCAGTCTAGGGTCTAAGAAATTAAACAAATGGAAAACCAAAGGACTATGTCTTGAAAACATAGAGTTGAAGGATACTTATTTAGATTAGACAACCAGCCTCCTCTCCACTGGGGCCTTAAAATAATTTCTCAGGTTACCTGGTGTATTATATTAATCTTAAAAATGATTGGTGGAGTTGCAGATAGTAGAAATATAACCACATCTAGTCCAGCAAGACCAAACTTTCTAAGATTTTCTAAACTGTTTACCAACTGTTTCAATTCAATATTCAAATATATGATTCTATGGGCATGATTCTAATTGGAAATACCAAGGTAGTTAAAGTAAAATTCTTGATATTGAAAAACTTCTGAAAAGAGTTTTTATAGCATGGTTAGGGTGGTTAACAAAACAAAGATCATGTGCAATAATAGCACTCTCATCATTCTCAGAAGTAATGCTAGGAGAAGAAAGATCAAGTCTACTGGGTCAGAGAAACCTGTTTATCTTATAGTGAATGTATGATGCTAAAAACATGGAGTATTTTCAATGAAGCCATATTAGAAAGAGGATGGAGGAAGGTGATTCTGGACTAGTGAAGGGAACTGGAAGAAAGAACTATTGTTTTTAGGCTTGTAAAAGGGTCACATAGAATGCAATGACATAAGAAGATATGATAGTTCAATGCATTTTTATGTTTTCTAACAAACAGAGTCCTTCAGAAGGTCTCTGCCTTTCCTTTTCTGTCTCTTCTCCACTCCATCCTGTGAACATCTTTAATTATATTTGGGACAGTATAGAAATTTTTCTTTGGAAAGAAATAGTATAGAGTCCAAAAAAAAAAAACAAAAAAAAAAACCCACATACAGTATTTAGCAGTATTCAATATATCTTAAATATTTCTAAACTATGACTTTTTTGAAATAAAAGTTGCTGAAAAGTAGAACAATAATTAAAATTTTAAATTCAATTTGCTATTTATAATGAAAGAAAGAAAGAAAGAAAGAAAGAAAGAAAGAAAGAAAGAAAGAAAGAAAGAAATCTAATGTACTTGAAACCTAGGAAAAGAAAGAGAGGAATTGTGGAGTCAAGAAAGAGAGCAAAACATAGTATTCTTCATAATCTGGGAAATTAATGACTTAAACATACTAATATATAAACAACCTTTTAATGCAAAATGACAAGGGGCTATAGATATATTAAATAATGGAACAATAACACTAAAAAGAAATGAAAGAAATATGCAAAAGAGTCAATGGTACCAGAGGAAAAGCATCCAAGATTTTTGTCTGTAGTTTTCATAGTCACAGTCATGCACAAGTGTGCTCTTAACAGAAAACATGCACACACACCTCATATATACACATTTTGAGTAGGTTTATCAAAGCTCTGTATGAGTTTTTCTTTCAGATACTCAATGAAACTTCTAAGAAATTCTTCTGAAGTTACACTGTTAATAGTCTGAAAACAAATTAAAGAGTACAGGGTCTGATGAAGACTATATATTGAACATCACTTACATTTCAAAATCAAAACTTTCAGTTTTGTTCAATTAATTATTTAATATATTATGTAGTACATATTTATCCTTTGCAAATAAGTGTCTACATAGTAATATAGCTTTCAAAATGTGTTAAATTTAGATAGAAAATGATAAAAGTGTGTATTTTATATATGCTAATTTGTATAAGCAGAAAAACTTACTAACCAAAATAATCAACTCTCAATACTTTGAAAGGAACTTTCAAAGTTTATATATATATATAACTTTGTATATATATATATATATATATATATATATATATATATATATATTCGTATTTTTATTGTAGTAAGCAAAAAAATCTTTAATTTACTCAGGTGTAGCTTTCACTGGGTGATAGATTACTGATATTGCAATATAAGTTTTATATCGAAGAATATCACAAATATGTAGGTTAATAATTTTATGCATGTTTATATACTATTGAAATATTTCACCAGGATAGTCAAAAAGTAACATCAAATTTATGAGTAATGAACAAACATGGTTTCTAAAAAAGAGAAAAGCTAAGAATCCTGTTGACATAGCCAGTTTTGCTATAAGATAAGGAAATTATTAAATGAGACCAGAAACCTAGATTATTCAAAAGAATGTTATGTGAATGACACAGTAATAAGAACCTAGAAAGGCAAGGACATGGAAACTTCCAAAGGGAGTTCCAAGATCAAATATAGATTGTTTCATCATCCAAACAGCAATTATATGACTTTTTTCAAAGGTAAGAATTTGGGAACAAATGTGAGAAAATGCCTAGAGTGAAAGTAGATAAATATGTTCCATTTTTAAAAATATAATCAAGAATAAAGCACAATGTCTTATGGTTATACTTCTACTAAGGATCCAGAGGCAGGTGGATCATTGTGAGCTGGATATTACAGAAATTACTAAATCCTGACCTGGAGTTTCTACTCTGCCCTTGTCCCTTTAGTTTTCAGATAAAAGATACATATACTCGTTATATTTACAATAGGAATTTAACAGCACAAGAGTTTGACAGTTACCTATCCAATATGCAATTAAAATACTTTCCTATTGATAACTCCGATGTATTTCTTGCTGCTATGTGTTATCTGGGCTGATCTTTCTTTTTTCTTTCAAACATAAATTTGATGATATTTAAATATACTAGTAAATTTAAAATACATATATAAAAGATATATATTTATGCAATAATACATAGAAATCTTTAACTCAAACATGTACACTTTGCTGTTATTTTTTTCTTCAAAATGTATATTGGTTCTTTGGGTTTTTAGCATGAGATATATCTGTATCTGCATACATATCTGTATCTAAGTCTTCAACTATATCTGTATTTGTAGCTACACCTATGTCATCATCTCAAAATGCATCTGAATCTGTATCTACATATACATCTTCACTGATAACTGCATCTGCATTTGTATCTATGCCCACATTTTCTATTTTTATTTTTAATCTTTTTCAGCTCTTTTTTATTAATTTTTTTAATTTACATTTCAAATGTTATGCCCTTTCCTCTTTTCCCTTCTGAAAATGCCCCATCCCTTCCCCCCCTCTCCCTGCTCACCAACCAACCCACTCCTGCTTCCTGGCCCTGGAATTCTCCTATACTGGGGCATAGAACCTTCACAGGACCCAGGACCTTCCCTCCCATTGATGACTGACTAGGGCATCCTCTACTACATATGTGGCTAGAGCCATGAGTTCCACCATGTGTTTTCTTTGATTGGTAGTTTAGTACCAGGAAGCTCTGGGAGATACTGGTTAGTTCATATTGTAGCTCCTCCTATGGGGCTATAAACTTCTGCAGTTCCTTGGGTACTTTCTTTAATTCTTTCATTGAGGACCCTGTGCTCCTTCCAATGGATGGCTGTGAGCATCCACTTCTATATTTGCCAGGTGCTGGCAGAACCTCTCAAGAGATAGCTATATCAGGCTCCTGTCAGCAAGCTCTTGTTGGCATCCGCAATAGTGTCTGGGTTTGGTGGTTATTTATGGGATTGATTCCCAGGTGGGGAAGCTTCTGGATGGTCATTCCTTCAGTCTCTGCTTTGTCCGAACTTTTTCTCTAGAACTCCTTCCATTGGTATTTTGCTCCCCCTTCTAAAAAGATCAAAGTCTCCACACTTCGGTCTTCCTTCTTGAGTTTCATATGTTTTGCAAATTGTATCTTGGGTATTCTGAACTTCTGGGCTATTTACTTAGAAGTGAGTGCATACCATGTGTATTCTTTTGTGATTAGGTTACCTCACCTAGGAAAATATCCTCCAGATCCATCCATTTGTCTAAGAATTTCATAAATTCATTTTTTAATCACTGTGTAGTACTCTATTGTGTAAATGTACCACATTTTCTGTATCCATTCCTCTGTTGAGAGACATCTGAGTTCTGTCCAGTTTCTGGCTATTATAAATAAGACTGCTATGAACATAGTGGAGCACGTGTCCTTATTACAAGTTGGAGCATCTTCTGGGTATGTGCCCAAGAATGGTATTGCTGGATCTTCCAGTAGTACTATGTCCAGTTTTCTGAGGAACCACCAAACTGATTTTCAGATTGGTTGTACCAGCTTTCAATCCTACCAGCAATGGAGGAGTGTTCCTCTTTCTCCACATCCTCACCAGCACTTGCTGTCATCTGAGTTTTTTATCTTAGCCATTCTGATTGGTGTGAGATGGAATCTCAGAGTTGTTTTGATTTACATTTCCCTGATGACTAANGATGATGAACATTTTTTAGGTGCTTCTCAGGCATTCAGTATTCCTCAGTTGAGAATTATTTGTTTAGAGCTGTACCCCATTTTTATATAAGTTTATTTGGTTTTCTGGAGTCTAACTTCTTGAGTTCTTTGTATATGTTGTATATTAGCACTCTATCAGATTTAGGATTGGTAAAGAACTTTTCCTAATCTGTTGGTTGTCTTTTTGTCTTATTGATAGTATTCTTTGCCTTATAGAAGCTTTGCAATTTTATGAGGTCCCATTTGTTATTTCTTTTTGTTTTGTCTTGGTTTTTTGTTATTGTTTTATTTTGTTTGTTTGTTTTTTCCTGACAGGGTTTCTCTGTGTAGCCCTGGCTGTCCTGGAACTCACTCTGTAGACCAGGCTGCCCTCAAACTTAGAGATCCACCTGCCTCTGCCTCCCAAGTGCTGTGATTAAAGGAATGTGCCACCATTGCCCGGCCTATTTGTTAATTCTGATCTTAAAACACAAGCCGTTGATGTTCTGTTCAGGAATTTTTCCCCTGTGCCCATATCTTCCATGTTCTTCCCCACTTTCTCCTCTATAAGTTTCAGTGTCTCTGTTTGTATGTGAAGTTCTTGATCCACTTAGACTTGAGCTTTGTACAAGGAGGTAAGAATGGATCAATTCACATTCTTCTACATGCTAAACTCCAGTTGAGCCACCACCATTTGTTGAAAATGCTGTCTTTTTTCACCAGGTTGTTTTAGCCCCTTTATCAAAGATCAAGTGACTATAGGTGTGTGGGTTCATTTCTGGGTCCTCAGTTTTATTATAATGTTCTACCTGTCTGTCACTGTACCAGAACCATGCAGTTTTTAATCACAATTGCTCTGTAGTATAGCTTGAAGACAGGGAGGGTGAATCCACCAGAGGCACTTTATTGTTAAGAATAGTTTTTGCTATCCTAGGTTTTGTTGTTATTCCAGATGAATTTGCAAATTTCCCTTTCTAACTCTGTGAAGAATTGAGTTGGAATTTTGATTGCGATTGCATTGAATCTGTAGATTGCTTTTGGCAGGATGGCCATTTTCAGTATATTAAACCTGCCAATCCATGAGCATGGGAGATCTTAGCATCTTCTGAGATCTTCTTTGATTTCTTTCTTCAGAAACTTGAAGTTCTTATCATACAGATCTTTCACTTGCTTAGTTAAAGTCAGACCAAGGCATTTTATATTATTTGTGACTACTGTGAAGGGTGTTGTTTCCCTAATTTCTTTCTCATCCTGTTTATCCTTTGTGTAGAGAAAGGCCACTGCTTTGTTTTAGTTAATTTTATATCCAGCTACTTAGCTGAAGTTGTTTATCAGGTTTGGGAGTTCTTTAGTGAAATTTTTGTGGTCACTTAAGTTTACTATCATATCTTCTGCAAATAGGGATATTTTGACTTCTTCCTTTCCAATTTGTATCCCTTTGATCTCCTTTTGTTGTCTAATTGCTCTGGCTAGGACTTCAAGTACTATATTTAATAGATAAGGAGAGGGTGGACAGCCGTGCCTAGTTCCTGATTTTAGTGGGATTGCTTCAAGTTTCTCTCCATTTNAGAGATCCACCTGCCTCTGCCTCCCAAGTGCTGTGATTAAAGGAATGTGCCACCATTGCCCGGCCTATTTGTTAATTCTGATCTTAAAACACAAGCCGTTGATGTTCTGTTCAGGAATTTTTCCCCTGTGCCCATATCTTCCATGTTCTTCCCCACTTTCTCCTCTATAAGTTTCAGTGTCTCTGTTTGTATGTGAAGTTCTTGATCCACTTAGACTTGAGCTTTGTACAAGGAGGTAAGAATGGATCAATTCACATTCTTCTACATGCTAAACTCCAGTTGAGCCACCACCATTTGTTGAAAATGCTGTCTTTTTTCACCAGGTTGTTTTAGCCCCTTTATCAAAGATCAAGTGACTATAGGTGTGTGGGTTCATTTCTGGGTCCTCAGTTTTATTATAATGTTCTACCTGTCTGTCACTGTACCAGAACCATGCAGTTTTTAATCACAATTGCTCTGTAGTATAGCTTGAAGACAGGGAGGGTGAATCCACCAGAGGCACTTTATTGTTAAGAATAGTTTTTGCTATCCTAGGTTTTGTTGTTATTCCAGATGAATTTGCAAATTTCCCTTTCTAACTCTGTGAAGAATTGAGTTGGAATTTTGATTGCGATTGCATTGAATCTGTAGATTGCTTTTGGCAGGATGGCCATTTTCAGTATATTAAACCTGCCAATCCATGAGCATGGGAGATCTTAGCATCTTCTGAGATCTTCTTTGATTTCTTTCTTCAGAAACTTGAAGTTCTTATCATACAGATCTTTCACTTGCTTAGTTAAAGTCAGACCAAGGCATTTTATATTATTTGTGACTACTGTGAAGGGTGTTGTTTCCCTAATTTCTTTCTCATCCTGTTTATCCTTTGTGTAGAGAAAGGCCACTGCTTTGTTTTAGTTAATTTTATATCCAGCTACTTAGCTGAAGTTGTTTATCAGGTTTGGGAGTTCTTTAGTGAAATTTTTGTGGTCACTTAAGTTTACTATCATATCTTCTGCAAATAGGGATATTTTGACTTCTTCCTTTCCAATTTGTATCCCTTTGATCTCCTTTTGTTGTCTAATTGCTCTGGCTAGGACTTCAAGTACTATATTTAATAGATAAGGAGAGGGTGGACAGCCGTGCCTAGTTCCTGATTTTAGTGGGATTGCTTCAAGTTTCTCTCCATTTGGCTTGATGTTGGCTACTGGTTTGCTCTATATTGCTTTTATTATGTTTAGGTATGGACCTTGAATTCCTGATCTTTCCAAGACTTTTTTCATTAAGGGGTGTTAGATTTTATCAAATGCTTTCTCAACATCTAATGAGATGATCATGTGGTTTTTTTTTTTTGTCTTTGATGGATTTCCGTATATTGAACCATCCCTGCATCCCTGGGATGTAGCCTACCTTATCATGATGGATGATCCTTTTAATGTGTTCTTGGTTTCCATTTACGAGACTTTTATCAAGTATTTTTGCATTAATAATCATAAGGGAAATTGGTCTGAAGTTCTCTTTCTTTATTGGGTCTTTGGTGGGTTTAGGTATCTGTGTAATTGTGGCTTCATAGAATGAATTGGATAGAGTACCTTCTGTTTCTATTTTGTGAGATAGTTTGAGGGGTATTGGAATTAGGTCTTCTTTGAAGGTCTGAAAGAACTACACCCATCTGGTTTTGTTTTGTTTTGGTTTTTTTTTTTTTTTTTTTTTTTTTTTTTTTTTTTTTTTTTTTTTTTTTTGATCCTGTTCTTTTTTGGTTGCGAGACTATTTATGACTTTAATGACTATTTCTATTTCTTCAGGGAATATGGTTCTGTTTAGATCATTAATCTGATCCTGATTTAACTTTGACAACTGGTATCTGCCTAGACATTCCAATCTGACAGCCCCCTCCCTTCTTTGTTGCTCTGCTTATCTAAGCTTATAGTGAGTAATTTATCTTTATTTGACACTATTATTTAGTTGATTGATTTATTGTTCATTTATTGTTTTCTTCAAAAACAACCTTCCAGTGAATTATTTTCTAACTTTGTGACTGCTTGTGAAGTTTTCCTTTATTACACCTATACTCTGAGGACACCTTGAGCAATATAAGATCATTGTGTTAAACTTCATTTTTCTCAGGCCTCTGTAATACTACTTCATCATTCATTATGTGACTGTGGGTGTTAGTGTATTCTTTCATAGAGTTGGAGATTTATCTGTGGTTGCAGTCCACAGCCAAGGTTTCCTTTATCTGCCATGATGCAGTCATAATAGTACTAGAACCAATCACTTTGGTTTTAAGAACATTTTTTTACATAGAATTGGGTATTCTGTATGAGATTTTTTTCAAATCATAGTAATATTATGTCCTCTGCACCTATCAGTCATCATCTGACCATGATCAGCTGTACCTATTACCAGAGTCCATTACAGTCTGGTCTATGGAATATTGATATTCTCTCATTAGAAAAAGAAAATGTAGAGGGTCTGTAGACTCACACCTTAGATTCCAATTACTATTTCCTGCACTCTTATGCATTCTTCCATAATTGCCCATGGATTCAGGGTCTCTAGTAGTTCTGAATTTACAATCTGGGGAAGATTATCTTAATCTATGGGATCATGGGAAATCTATCTATATTGGGTCTGAACTCTCCTAGTTTAGTAGGTTTTGGATCACCTGTACTTTGTAAATATATTCCAGTAAATTCATTGGTTCCAAGGATCAACATTAGTTGAATCAAACTTTTTTTTTATGGGACTTTATAAGAAGGAAAAGTTTACAAGATTCTCAGGGGGAAAATTCTCCCAACAGTAGCATTCCAGTTTCATGGATGCCCATAGAGTTAAAATACATTATTCTTTATAGTACAGGAAGTGACACAAACATCTAGATATGATCACTGGTTGTCCAATCCCTAAGCATCACAGTGATGTGACCTATGTATGTGATCACATCTATGTGCATGTTTTACCCACACTAGGTTTACATCTCAGATGAGGATCTGGGAGAGCACAAAAGACATTTTGTAGGAAGCAGTTCCCAGGTCAGCCTTCTCTTCTTTGGGAGATATATAGTCAGTGTTCATGATACTGTATTCAGCCTTCTCAGCTAGTTACAGAAACCTTTGGACATTAAGGGATGTATATACTATATAATGGGGCACACTCAGCAACAATATGCAGCAGTGCTCAGGGATCATATTGTTTTCTCTCTCTCTCTCTCTCTCTCTCTCTCTCTCTCTCTCTCTCTCTCTCTCTCTCTCTCGATAGTGTTTTCCAAATACTGAGATACAGAAGTAAATAAAAATAAATTTAGTTCCATTACAATGTAACATGATGCTAGTGGATAACAAACATTTTAAACACATTTCTACAAAAAGGATTTTTGGTGAAAGTTCACATACTAAGCAATGAATAGATCCCCCAAATTTGAAGGAGTTCTAGGACCACGATTTTTATGGCTCACCTAACCTATGGTGGCTTCTCCTTCTTCCTCCTACACCTTCTTTTCTTCCTGGTTCTCCAACACTAAGACCTGGAAATCTGAAATCCAGCTATGCCCCTTTAGCCCAGCTATTGGGTTTGGGAATCTTTAGCTACCAATCACACACACACACACACACACACACACACACACACACACACAACGGTGGGGTCACTTGGGGCTACGTGTGGATTTTAGGCCTTGGGGGATCACACCTAGCATTATAGTAGACAGCAAGACTAAACTTTAACAGCTGGTTGCCTGCCTTGTCTACAAAGTAACCTAAAAGGAATTCAGAGTTAGGTACAAAGTGAGAACTTAATAAGAGATGCAAAACAACCAAATATAATGAAGACCAGTGATATGTCAGTGATATGTCTAGATTTAATTCAATACACACAGAAAAAAATTCTACCTTATATAAACATATACTAACAATAAAAAATATCTAGAACTCTTAAAATTGAGGAGCTGAATACATGACAAAATTTGAGGACGTTTAGTAAGTCATGTCTGCAATGATAAAAAGACAAAACCTTAATAATTCACATTAGTGAAAAAGAAGTTTTGAAGGGTGTATTTTTCAGATATAGAGGTGTGATTTTTATATGATCAGAAAATAATTGCCTACCACATTGGAAAACTGGATGTATTAGAATAATCTGCTCATTTAGAGAGACTTAAAAATAGATGTGAGTCAAACTGTAATTTCTAGGTTGGAAAATAATTCCAGTTTGTAGAGTTTAACTTCATTTTAAAGTTATGAAGTAACTCCTTTTGACTTTGCTGCCAACCTCTAGGTAAAATGCTTCAAAAGTTTGCATAGTGATTTTTCTCATTAAAATGCAAATCAGTTTTCCTCAGTGACAAATATTAATTTAAAGCCCTAATATAAAGTAGAGACATGCCTTAATGGTTGCAATTTTAAATCCCTTCCCATGTTAAGATCTGAGTTATAGGGTTGTATCAAGTTAGGTTTGTGGAAGAGATTTTCATTATTTCATGCTTGACAAGGTTATGTTAACTTTCAAAGAAAAACTAATAGGAAACAGATTTTAATTGTTAACACTCACAGACTATTAATAAATAGACACTTGAACTAATTATTTGTTTACATTTAAAAGCATATGTATTTGCTTATAACATTGACAAAGCACATGAGATTGTTTGGCACCAAACTCTCGCTGTGACTTCAAGGAAGTTGGCCTCTTGAGTGATGTATTGTGTCCATATGGTACTGATGTAGTTTCGGTTTGTTTGCTAGTCTCTTAATTATAACAAGATAAGATTTAATTAGATGAACAAAAACTATCAGTTTGGAGTTAGGCAAGACAAACTGACACAACGAAAATGGACTGTAAGAAGGCACAAGAGTCAGAAACTCACTCATTTCATACATTCAGGAATCCTATAAAACACTGAACGTATGTCACAATACATAAAGCAGAGGCTGTGGTAAAGATCTAAGCAAGCCTCGTGCAGGCTGTTTCAGATTCTGTGAGCTCATGAGAGCTTTGCTCATGTTGATTCAGAGAGCCTAGTTTATCTTGGTGCTCTTTGTCTCTTACACTCTTTCCATTTCCTCTTCCCTGAGCCCTGATGGGGAGGAATACTATGGGAGAAATCCCATTTAGGGCTGAGTGTTCCAAGGCATCTTATTCTCTGCATCACATCAGCCTCTGAGTATCTGCATTGGTTTTTAAGTGCTGTAGGAGGAAACTTCTCTATGCTGGCTGAGTGAGGGATTAATCTATGAGCATAGCAGAATTTCATGATGAATCATTGAGCCACTACCTTTTTTGGTCCACTTGTTTGGTGTGTTGTTTTGTTTGCTGTTTTGTTGTTCTTTGATTTTATTTTTCCAGTAATGTTTGGTTTTATAATAGGTCCCTGGGCTATATCACCTCTTCCTCTTGGTCACCCAAGTAGTTTCAGATATGGATTCATGCATGGGCCTCAAGTCAAGTGAAGTATTGGTTGGTAACATACACAAACTTTGTGCCATCGTTGGGCTAGCATAGTTTGCAAGCATGACAAAAAGTTGGTGGTTAGATTGGTGTTCCCTTTTCACTTTTGGTACCTGGTCTCATTACCTTCAGGTACCAAAGGTATTGTGATGTAGAGAGGAAGATTCTATGTAAACACCAGCTAGACATCTCCATTTTTGATGAATTGTGTGGACATTTTCTTCCTTAATGGGGCCTTGCTGTCAGTTTGTAGATAGCAACATATAGTGTTGGCATCAGCCTAGATTATTTAAGGGCTCCCTTTTGTCCAACAACGCAATTAGAACCTACCCAATCCCAGTACTGTGAACTTCATTTGGTGACTAGAGGTGTACAGTTGAGACTCTGTCTCCCTCATTTGTTTACTCTCACTGTATTAGGTTTTCCTAATACCTCTCCAATGTCCCTAAACTTAGCTATCTTTCCATATATTCCTTTCCTCATGCTCCTCTACCATCCCTCCGCATTTGATCTTCACTTCTGTCACCGAGTCCATCCAAACATATATTTTATTTCTCTTTACTATTAGGATCTATTTGTTCCCCATAGTCCTTTATGCTATACCTACCCTGTGTGGGTCTACAGACTGTAGCTTTGTTATCATTGACTTGGTTGCTAATATCCACAGGTAAGTGAATACATACTGTATTCATTTTTCTGGGTCTGAGTAACCACACTAAGGATGATTTTGTTTATTTCTTTGTTTGTTAATTCCATCCATTTACCTGGATATTTCATAATACCCTCTTTTTTAAATGACTGGAAAAAGTTCCATTGTTGACAATGTGCCGTATTTCCCTATACATTCTTCTGTTTGGGGTTATTTAGTTTCTTTCAGGTTTCTTGCTATTATGAATAAAGCAGCAATGAACAAATTTCAGCAAGTCTCTTTGTGATATGATGAAGCAATCTTTGTGTATGCCAAAGAGTGGTATAACTGGATCTAGAGATAGAATGAATCTCATCTTCTGTACGCATCACCACATTGAGTTTCACAGTGGCGCTACACGTATGTGATCCCACCAGCAATGTAGGAGTATTCTTCTTTGCCAGTATGAGCTGTCACTTGTTTTATTTATGGATGAAAGATGAAATCTCAAAGTAATTTTGATTTTCATTTTCTCAGTGTCTAAACATATTGACCATTTCTGTAAGTGTATGTCAGACATTTGTGTTACCTTTATCGATAATTATCTATTTAAAACTGAATAACATTTTAATTGGATTGTTTGTTTTACTGATATACAATTTTTGAATTTTATATATATATATATATATATATATATATATATATATATATATTTGATATTAACCATTTATCACATGTGTATTGGGTAAAGTATTTTCCCACTCTGCAATCTGTCACTTTCTCTGAATGAGATTGTGTGTCTTTTCCTATGAGAAAGCATCTGTTTCATAAGGTTCATTTATTAATTTGTTTAACCTTAGTTTCTATACTAATAGTATTCTGTTCAGAACATCTTTTACTGTGCCTACGAGTACAGAGCTCTTAACCACTTTCACTTCTATCAGGTTCAGTGTATCTAGTTTTATGGTGAATTCTTTGATCCATTTGGGATTACATTTTGTGCAGGATAATAAGAATGGTTCTATTTGGGTTCTTCTGCATGCAGCCACCCTGTTTGACCAGCACCATTTGTTGAAGATACTGGCTTCTTTATCAAAAATCATGTGTCTATAGTTAGGTGGATTTGTCTGGGTCTTCAGTTCTATTCCACTGGTCAATGAAAGTTATCATGCCAACATCATGTTTTTTTTCCTCTATAGCCATGTAGTGCAACTTGAAGTTGAGAATAGTAAAATGTTCCCTGATTCTTTTATTATTCAGGATTGCTTTAGCTATTCTGAGTTTTCGTGTTTCCTTAAGAATCTGATAATTATTCTTTCAAGGTCTGTAGGTCACTGTGTTTGGATTTTGATGGGGATGACGCTGAATCTGTAAATTGCACTTAGTAGAAAAGGCATTTTTACTATGTTAATTCTATCAATCCAAAAGCATAGGATATTTTTTTCATCTTGTGACATCTTCAATTACTTCCTTCAATGGCTTGAAGTAAGTTTTTATTATACAAAGCTTTCTCTCACTTGGAAGATTTCCTCAAAGATATTTGGTATTATTGAGGATATTTTGAGAGATGTCATTTAACCAATTTTTTTTTCTGTCCTTTTATCATAGTTCATAGGGTGGCTACTGATTTTTTTCACATTTCATATTTAACACATCAAATAATGTTATATGGCATGTACATTGGAGCTTAAAATAGGAAAAATAATTCAACACTGGCAGAAAGTTAATGATATTTCTAAATGTTTATATGCCCATTATTATTATGGACATTGTCAAAGTTGTACATTTGGAAGTGACAAGGATTATAAATACATAAGACAATTCATTGTATCAAAAATAGAACAATTATAAGTATCAATTTGATAACTAGATATGTTCACACAATATTCTACATCTGATTCCCATATACTACTATACTTTAATATTATGTGGGTAATTACTTTTTGTTATTATAAATATGTTTAGACATTATGAGTCATGGCATATATGTGGAAGAGAGAGGGCAACTTTCAGGGGCATGTTTCTCTCCTTCTATCATGTGGGTTCCAGATAGCAAATTCACATCACTAAGCTTGGCAGATAGTATCTTTTCCTATTTAGCTATTACATGAATCTTATTTCTGTAAATTCTATAATCTACAAACTATTTTAGTAGGGTAAAATTTGCTTTATTATTATCCCATTTTCAGTGATTTTTAGTTAAGAAAAAGACATTCTTCCTGCTTACCTACTTAAAAAAGTTATGTGGATTGATTCAGAAGTACTAATACATTTTCGGTTTATGTACATGTCCTTGAGGTCATAGCTATCAGTGTTTATTTGACCTCCTGTTTTCAAGACCCCATAAATGATTTTTGCAAAGCTTACCACATAAAAATATTACCTTTGTTCACGATGATACAGCCCATTCTATAGTCCTCAAATACATTATTCTGAATCAATCGTCTGTCATTAGCATAAGATTATTGATGATGTAATTCAAAAATATTATATTGCCCATTATCTGCTAAGTTCACCTGATATTCCCAACATGTGAGATACTTTATGAATAGCAATACAAAGCAAATAAATCCACTCTGAAGAAGTAAAAAATTTGGAGTTATGAATGTGTCACAATGATGCTCACTTCCTTATGCAATATCTGATGCTTTGTTTCTTAGCACTTAAATACCAAAGTTTTCATTCTTGAAAAAAAAACCTTAAAATCCTTGAGTAAACTTCTACTATAAACATACTTGAGTTACCATGATTGTTATAAAGCTATTCACAGCAGCTAAGTTATGGAATCAATCTAGATGCGCAACAAGAAACAAATGAATAAACAAAAGGTTTGATACATATACACATGAACATAATATAATATTATTTGGTAGTGAAGAAAAATTTAATCTTGTCATTCACAAAGCAATGGAAAGAACTGAATGACACTGCTTAGAAGAAATAAACAGTGACAGAAACATAGGTAGGATAAAGTCCCTTCCTTATCAAAGCTAAAAGTGTTCATCTAAATGTTGACTAGTGATCAATGGATACTGGAAATAGTGGCATATTACAAGCTTATATAATGAGTACCAAACTACAGATAGAAGTAATAAGAGATTCTGTTTGAAAATACAGTGGCATAACATTAATTCACAACAACTCACTTACTTTGTTTTGATTTAAAAAGAAAATGCCAGAAAAATCTGCAAATGGTGTCATATATCTACAATTTGAGCACTCAAAAGGCAGCATCAAGCAGGAAGTTGATTTTGTCCTATTTTTTAAGATTTATTTTATTTTTTTATTTGTGCTGTATGCATGAGTGTGTGTATGTATGTATTTATGTATGTATGTATGTATGTATGTATGTATATATGTATGTATGTGTTTGTATGTGTGTGTAGATATCCTTTATACTTGAACTCCAACAAAAGGCACTGTATCCCTTTTAAGTGCAGTTGTCAACCACTTGATGTGGTTCCTGGTAACCCATGAACTATCTTTTTCAAGAGCAGTATGCCCCCTTAACTGATGGGTACTCTCAAACTCTATGAATGGTGACTTTTATACCAGTTTGTTTCTACATTGAGGTCTGTTATACAAAATAATAAAAGCAATCAAGGTAGAGAAAAGAAAGGAGGAAGGGGAAAGAGAAAGAAAAAAAAAGTGATAACCAAAGCCTGAAGCCTTCAAACCATAATAAAAGTTCAAGGCCACTGAAGTCTTAATAGAAAAGATACAGTGTACATAAACTTGAACATCAGAGTGCAACAACCCTTTGTTGTTGTAATTACATATTAATAAAATCTACTTTATAAAGAACCTTGGCTTTATGGTGGTTTCCTAGTGGTAAAAATGGACAAATGTCTCTTTTTTTTCAGTTTTAGCTCATGAAATCTGCGCCCCACAGTTAACTTTTCCACCTGGTAGTGATATTTCACTGATTGAGGTGCCAGATAAATTCTGATATTTGCATAAAGTAGTTGGTCTTCATTCTCATTCTGTCTTGCTTTGTTTTGTTTCCTTGAAAGTAACGAGCTAAGATTTCCTCTATCTTCTTTATCACTTCCTTTTCAAGGACTATCTAGTATGACTCACAAGCTGGCTTATTTAGATGAATTACATTATGTTAGGCTGAGCAAAGCAATGACACTGGGGAAGATCATGTAACTTTTTGTTATGATCAACATGCTGGTGTTGGTACTGATTTGCTGTGCCATCTAATCATTCTGTTAAGTTGTTGGTGATGTATACGTACAGTTTTATTACATGTTCTATATCCTGATGGAAACTATTAGAGGTAGCTTCCTGTAGACTAGATGATACTTTTGCTGTGGATCACTAGGATCATGGATTCCACTCAAGTATCTATGTTTTATAACATATCCAAAGCAGAAATTTGTAGTTCTGGCATAAAACATAATAGGGCACTATGTGACCTGCACACAGAAGTAGATAAATAAAAATAGCAGTAGATGTGTGAGAAGGAGGCTCAACAGTAAAGGTAACTTTTTGCTCTTTATCAACCTTTTTGCTCGTGTTGAACCTTTGATACAGGTTCAGATCCTACCACCAAAATGTTGACTGACAAACATCTAGAATTCTAGTTCCAGGGAATACTGTCTTTCTGGTCTCTGTGGGCAATAGGTGAATACATGTTGTATTTATCTGTAAACAAGCAATAACTCATAAAATAAAATTTATTTCAAGAGAATACTGTTAGGATTATAAATTCATTAAAGTTATTTCTTCCTGAACAAGCACTGCATGTTTGAGTTACAGAAAGGAAATTTAGAGGTAATATAAAGACAATGATATAAGAAAAAAATGTGAAATGCAAATGAATTTAGAAAATATTTTTAAAAATATCATGTCTGTATAAATATATTATATCCACTAAATTAATGATTTTAGCTATAGACTGCCTATGATTTAGAGCTTAAAATACCTCTTTGTACTGTCAGTAAAAATGATTGGGTAATATTTTCATTTTTATATGTAGATAGTGATAAATACAGGATTCCAACATGGTTTTCTTATCTAGAAATTAAAATCTTAAGGTTCCCAGTGAGTGTGTATGTGTTTTTTGTTTGTTTGTTGTTGTTTTTTTACTCAGGATACAGTTCCCTTGTAGAATAATACTAGGTTAGAACTACAAGGAATAAAATTTCAGCTCTCTCATAAGCATCACCTCCACATCCCTGGTGTCTTGTTAAGCCAAATCTCTAGCAGGTGTTGTCCATGTAGCTACAGATTCAGAGTTCATGAGTATAATGGCCGTGGCATGTTTAGAAGACAGCATTCAACTGCCCTCATCTTCTTCCTATATATTGGCAGATAAAAGTTGTTGAGTGAGGGATATCAGTTTTATTCACCGTGTATCTTCTGATAAACTGCATATTCAGTGGATAAAAAAATCAGAGCCAAAATACTTCATATGCAACACTAAAGAATTGAATGAAAAAAAAAAAACCACGAATATATCCATTTGATCTTTTTCTGTATGATTTTACTCTGATGATGTCATCTTCCATGAGGTCCTTATTATAGCCAAGGGTTGCTCACTCTATGATATCCACAACAATAAAATTAATAAGCCTCCTTGTACAAATCACCAGTCTCAGTTATTTTATGATAGTAGTTGAAAATGGTCTAGTACCATCCCCATGAATATCTATTCTCTTTATTATCCACATTATTTTCTTACTTCTGCAATGTACCAGGAGTAAAATTCTAGCACACAGTGGTAACTCCAATCACTTCTAAATCGTGTATGTCACCTTTCTGTATACAATTACTTAAGGTAGAAGTGGAACGTACAGCAGAGTTTTGTTTGCTCGTCAGGCTGTTTCTCTTCCTTGACATGTGTTGTGCAACCTTTCTAGCTATTTTCTGACTAATTCAAACACAATGCGGGATTTGAGGAAAGGGGGTTAAGGGAAAGAAAGGAATCAGAGTCAGCTTCATTTAAATCATGACAGATGCACATTTCTGGAATTGATGCTTCTTTGCATAAATCTGGAGATCATTACTGCTTATCGGTGTGCTGGTCGTGGAGTAAGTTGATCTGTGTGGTCAGAATCCACGGGTACATAGGAAGTTTCATAGTTCAAATATTATACTATTGAGGAATGTTAAGAGAGCACAAGCTCACTGTAGGGGATGAGATTTTAAACAGAACTGTTAGTCTATTTATTGAATGTGGTCTACAGAATGCCCATTTCTGACAAAGTTGACAAAATAAAAACAATGCACTTAAAATACCTTGAGTGAATTTTGTGACACAGGAGACAGTAGACTAGCATACAAAAGACTAAATGTACAATTGAGTCTCTAATGTGAAATGTTGCTGTCATCTAAGAGAGTGGTATGTTTCCTTTACACCCTTGTGAAGGCTGAGCTCTGAAAAAGGAAAATGTCAAAGGCTGTTATGAGAAATTATTTTTAAAGCAGGATCGTTAAGCAAACAGATTTCTGGAGGGACAAACCAGAAGGGGACAAACTGTTACAACAACACATCCGTTTAAAAGGGAGTGATGAGAAGTGAAGAGAGATATTGACTGATGATCGAGGAGTTCAACCTCAAAACATTGACTTGAAACTTTTAAGTGGATGAACTGCACCAGGCAGACCCATAGAGGAACTCTTGGCAGACATCCGGATTCACAGCACATCTCTTTTTCTTTGAGAAGTGAATTGAACCCTGAGCTCATACTGAATTCATGGAGTTTCCAGGGAGTTCAGATTAGCATGGCAGGGGGTAAAGCAAGATCAGATTGTTGCCTTTTAATGCTCTGTGTGTTCAGCCCTTAGAAGTCAGTGGGAAGGCTCTCATGGAGATGCTCAATAGGAGCAGTGAATGAGAAGTTCAGTCGCTCCCTTCTGCCCTGTGTGGCAGACCAAACTCCTTATAATGAATGAGCTAATTTATCATTTGGAGCTCATTATTAGAAACCATTGTGTAAGCGAATTATTAACAATCTATACTAGATAGCACTGTGATAACACGCTATTCACTTTTCACCCCTGTTGGAAAATAATATGTTGAGTTAAAACATAATTCCAAATTGCACATTTTCTTCTTCTAAATAGCATCCAATATACAGACACTTATCTTAGTATTGCCTTCATAAAGCAGACACAGTCACAACCATTTTATAAGATTGATGTAAGTATCAAATGCATACGTTGGTATTATGGGTGAAACCAAGACTGAAAATAGCTCTTCTGTTTTTTGATCTTTCAGACATTATAATACAAGAAAACAAATGTAAAAATAAATGGTATTAGGATAGATTCATTTGAAGCCTAATCTATGCTATTATATTGTCAATTCACTAATTTATAACAAAGAATCAAAGAACAGTCACATTGTAAACTAAACTAAAATAGAGAGATCTGAGAAATGTAATCAGTTTGATGTTACTGAACTTAGTTAGTTTGCCCATTAATTTGTGGATACTTTACAAGGAACTTGCAATCTGTGACATATTCTGCATATAAATATTTAAACAGATCTCTTTATAGTAACACATTGAGAATCTGTAGCATTGTCAGTTCATTCTGAGGATTATGGGTTATCTTCCTGGCCTTGCAGAATGGACAGTGGCTTAACTTGGGGTATCTACTAACTGAGCAAAGAGAGACAATTGCCCTGCTAATGGTGAATTCTTTGGTATGGTTCAAAGCCAGGACAGAAATGGTAATGAAATAATTGCATTGTTAAGAGGACATTTAGAATATAGCAGGCTTAGAGGATATTGGGATTGGATTGCTTTCCTAATTAAAAATCTAATAACTAAAATAACATGGTTTTAAATACTGGTTAAAGGACCAGGATCTGAGCCATAATGGTGGTTCTGGAAGAACATATGGCATTCTCTTCTGTTGTCACTGACAAGTAACTAAGCAGCTTAAGATTACTATGTAGTCAAAGACCTTTCTAACTTAAAATACATCCCATTTTTCTCTGATGTAGGAGTGACCCATTGGATAGGACAAAATCCATTAGTATATAGAACATTGTGTGTGTGTGTATGTGTGTGTGTGTGTGTGTGTGTGTCTGTGAATGGGGGTGTGTGGGGGTGTATACGAGAGAGAGAGAGAGAGAGAGAGAGAGAGAGAGAGAGAGAGAGAGAGAGAGAGAGAAAGAGAGAGAAAGAGAGATTTAAAAATAGTAAAAGTGAACCACAAATGTAGATGCAGTAATTCAAAGTGTGATGTATTTAATCTGTAATAAACTCCATTTATTTCCCACACCATACTCTATGTTTTATCTCAGTTTTTCTTGTGGTGATTACAGCTTCAAGAGTTAAGGGGAACAAGGCAAATTCAGACAATGAAACTGCTTATAATAAGGGAATGGGCTGAGTTTCCATTGTTACACAGTTGCCTTCTAGTAACTTCTTTACAAACTGTTCCAAGTGTTGTGATTGCAAGATTTGCTGAACTTTACCTTGAAGGCTACAAGAAAAATGAATCACCATGTAATAAGACTACTAGGATATAAAAGAAACAAACAACAAAATTAAAAAGCAAAAGGCAAAATAAGAAAGAGAGAAAGGAAGGAAGAAAGAAGAGGGAGGGAACGAAGTAAGGAAGGAAAAAAGGAAGGAAGGAAAAGAAAGAAAGAAAGAAAGAAAGAAAGAAAGAAAGAAAGAAAGAAAGAAAGAAAGAAAGAAAGAGAGAGGAGAGAGAGATGGACAAAGGGAGGGAGAGAGAGCGAGAAGAGAGAGAGGGAGAGAAAGAAAGAAAGAACAAAGAAAGAAAGAAAGAAAGAAAGAAAGAAAGAAAGAAAGAAAGAAAGAAAGAAAGAAAGAAAGAAAGTTAGTTGTCATTAGACAATCTGGGACAAAGGTTGCTTTTTACAGCAGAATTTCATCAATTTCCATCTCACTGTTAAATCATATGATGTATTTGTGAGGGTTTTCTTTTATTTTTTTAAAAATAATTAATTTATTTTTGTACACTCAAGATTTTATTTGCTCCCATCTACCCTCTGACTGTTCCACATCCCATACCTCCTCCCCACTCCCTTGTCTCCACATGGATGTCCCTACCCCCACCCCACCTGACCTCTAAACTCCCTGGGGCCTCCAGTCTCTTGAGGGTTGGGTGCACCATCTCTGAATGAACACAGACCTGGAAGTCCTCTTCCGAATGTGTGTTGGGGGCCTCATATCAGCTGGTTTATGCTGCCTGCTTGGTAGTCCAGTGTTTGAGAGATCTTAGAGGTCCAGAATAAGAGAGACTGCTGGTCCTCCTTCAGGGTTGCCTTTCTCTTCAGTTTCTTTCAGCCTTCCCTGATTCAACCACATGATCAGCTACTTCTGTCCATTGGTTAGGTGCAGATATCTGCATCTGACTCTTTAAGCTGCTTGTTGAGTGAAGTCATGCTGGTACCTTTGTGTGACCACTCCATAGCCTCAGTAATAGTGTCTGGCCTTGGGACCTTCCCTTGAGCTGTATCTCACTTTGGCCCTGTGTCTGGAACTTATTTTCCCCAGGCTCCCCTCCATTTCCATCCCTGTAATTCTTTCAGACAGGAACAATTATGGGTCAGAGTTGTGACTGTGGGATGGCCCCCAAGGTTTTCTAGAGGAATAGAATAAATGAGATGAATCACTTTGTTTCTTTCTGTGTTTCTTTCATTTTATCTATCATCTATCTAGCTATTATCTAGGTATCTATCATGTAGCTATCTATGTACTATTTATTATCTATCTGAATCTATATTTCTAAGAACATTTACTCGACTTTAAAACAGTAAGAGAAAATTACACAGGAAAGCTGAAAACTCAGTAGTAATTCTGGATGTCTTACCAATTGGAGTAGTCACACAATAGCTTTCTCTCACTCATGAGAGAGGAGGTGACAACTGGCTGCTCCTGGGTGCACGACACTAAGTGCCTACAAAGTCACAATATGTTATGAGAACCCTGGACATTTCCTTGATATTTGCTGGCACTTAATCTACATTTGAAGGTTAGAAACACTTATTTTGATATCAAGGAAGAGGAAAGGCTCTCTACTCAGGTGATTCTAATTTCCATGGATTTGAAAGAAAAAAAAAAGTGTAACACATGAAGTATTCTAATCTTTGGCTCATAGATCTTTATATTCTAAATGGCCAGAGACACATATAGGAAATACAAATAAACCAATTTTTCTCCAACAATCAAAATAGTTATTTTTTTTACACCAAGTATGTTGATTGAAATATTCTCCCAACTTCTCTGAGGTTCTCCCCATCCTCCCACTGACAAACCTTTATATAATTGCTCTTGAGGTGTCTCTGTCTTTCTCTGTCCTCTGTCTCTCTGTCTCTCTTTCTGTGTCTCTGTCTCTGTCTATCTCTGTTTCTCTCTCTCTCTCTCTCTCTCTCTCTCTCTCTCTCTCTCTCTCTCTAATGAAATGGAAAAACAAAACTGACAGAATTATCAGTAAGACAAAGATTATCCCAACCGGAAGAAAATAGTTTGGGAAAATTTAACAGCAACCACCAAGAACTTGAATCAGTTTTGTACTGGTCAACTACTCCTGGCCATAAAGCCTCCCCTGGAATTGAGGTGCTCTACCCAATGACTCTACACTGTAGAAAACTGATTCTCCCTTTCCTAGTATGTATCACTGGCACACAGTTTACTGCAAAGGGTGGGACTTTGTGCTTGCTTTCACTTCTTAGTGATTGGGATTTTGGTTTGGTTTGAACCTGTGAACATCTTTCATGTGCTGTTACAGTCTCTGTAAGTTTATATGTGCATCCGTCCTCTTGAGTCTGGAAGATGTTATTTCCTTGGAGCCATCCATCACCTCTAGCTCTTATTCCCTTTCACCTCCTCTTTCATAAAAATCCCTGCTGTGTGAAAGTAGTTTAATAAATGTATACCACTCATGGATGTGTTCTACACAGTCTCTCACTCTGTGGACATTGTTCAGTTGTGGATCTCTTTGTTAGTTACCATGTAGTGCAAGACACACCTCTGATGCTCTGTTATATGCATATAGCAATAATATCACTATGGAGTACTTTTACTGCTGTGTAAATGTATGTATTATACGTAAATTCTTTAACAGAATAATAGTAGTCTTTGTTCTAGGTCCATAGAATATCTTGTTTCAGGTTCTTTACCACATTAGAATATATAACTTATTTATGTCATCAAATATGGACAAATTGAGCTGGTGCTTCTTGTTGATTAGCATTCACAGTAATAGAAGCTACTATATACCACAAAATGTGAAAAGAAACCATCAATATAATCCAGCAACAATCCATGGAAAGACATACTTGCAGGACATACTGATGCAGTAGTGCCACAACTGACATACTTACCAATTGAATGCTTTTTCATTGAACATGAGGCCCACTTTGAGAGATGATGCCCATACCTGACACTGATAAAATCTCCTTTATTATATTTCTACTTCCTAAATGTTGAGGAATACAGGGACTGTGTAAGGAGTTTATGAATATAAGTAACTGGTAATATCATATGTAAATGAAAATGAGGTGGAATCTGCTCATAGCCCCACCCTACCTGACATTTACCCTTCCTTGTATGGCTCATTGACATTGAAGATAGGTATTGTGTCACATGATGTACATTGGTCACTCAAAAATCATTGCACTGCGAAAGATCCCGTTTCTGGCTCCAGTCATCCAGCACCTTTCCTGCCCAAGGAGGGGTGTCCACCCAGGAAGGGTCTCAAGGCCTGAGCCTGTGGGAGAGCCATCTTAGTTCCAGTGCACTGCCAGGGAGAGAGCGGTCTGCAGAAGCTACACGACTGGTGGGACAGACTCCATTTCTGGCTCCAGACATTCAGCACCTTTCCCACCACAGGAGAGCTGTGAAGAGAGCCATCTTTGCTCCAGTGCACTGCCAGGGAGAGGGCAGCCTGCAGAAGTGACACAGCTTCTGGGAAAGATCCGGATACTGGCTCCAGTCATCCTGCACCTTTCCTGCCTGAGGAGGGGTATCTTCCCAGGAGGAATCACAAGGCCTGAGCTGGCAGGAGACCCATCTTTGCCCCGGTTCACCTAGGCTCCACTCTGCACTGGCGAGAGTGTGGATCACAGAAGCTATACAGCTTTGGGACAGACAGAAGCAACCTAACTTCTGGGACATACCCTGTTTCGGGCTCCAGAAATTTTGGCACCTTCCTCACCAGAGNAAAGGTGGCCACCTGTGAGGGCTCTGTCTTCCAGAGCAGGTGAGAGAGTCATATTGTGTCCAAGGTCTCTCGGTGGCTAGTCTGTGCAGGTGAGAGAATAAACTGCAGAGGCAACACATCATCTGGGACAGGCCCTGTTTTGGGGTTACATCTTCAACCAGGAAGCAGATCTGAACGCCAGGCCTCTGTGCACATTCCCTGCTAGAGGAGAGCTTGCCTGCAGAGAATAAGCTGACAACTGAGACTCAAAAGAGAGCTGGATTCCCAGGACTGCTGACAGAGGCTAACAGAATCA
>NC_034609.1:24609104-24616741 GCF_900095145.1 Mus pahari
AATGAATTTATGAAATTCTTGGGCAAATGGATGTATCTGGAGGATATCATCCTTAGTGAGGTAACCCAATCACAAGTCACTAGATATGTACTCACTGATAAGCGGATATTAGTCCAGAAACTTAGAATACCCTAGATACATCTTTCAAAACACAAGAAAACCAAGGATGACCATATTTGGATACTTCATTCCTCCTTAGAATAAGGAACAAAATACCCATGAAAAGATATAGGTACAGAGACAAAATTTAGAGCTAAGAAGAAAGGATGGACTATCCAGAGACTACACCATCTGGGAATCCATCCCATCATCTGCCACCAAACCCAGATACTAATGCACATGCCAGCAAGGTTTTGCTGAAGGGACCCTGATATTGCGGCCTCTTGTGAGGCTATGCCAGTGCCTTGCAAACACAGAAGTGGATGTTCACATTCAGCTATTGGATGGAACACAGGGCCCTCAATGGAGGAGCTAGAGAAAGTACCCAAGGAGCTGAAGGGGGCTGCTACCCTGTAGGTGCAACAACACTATGAACTAACCAATACCCCCTGAGCTCGTGTCTCTAGCTGCATATGTAGCAGAAGATGGCCTAATAGGCCATCATTGGGAAAAGAGGCCCCTTGGTCTTGCAAACTTTATATGACCCTGAACAGGGGAAGGCCAGGGCCAAGTAGTGGGAGTGGGTGGGTAGGGGAGCAGGGGCGGGGGGGCGGGTGTAGGGAACTTTCGGGATAGCATTTGAAATGTAAATAAAGAAAATAAAAATAAAAATAAAGAATCAATGCATCTTACTCTAAAGGTAGCAAAGTCAATCTACATGAATAAGCCTTTGTCTGCATGCCACTCAAAGATGGACATTTCACTCTTTTCAGAAGTCTCAGTAAGTTATATGTAACTTAAAACTTCCTAGTTTTAATGCCTTTTTCTAAGAAATCTTGTTATTATATACAAGGAAAGACTTAAACTCAAATCATTACATTATTCAGTACAAATACACTAGTAAGCATTGTGATCATAAATTGTGATTGTCATTTTACTGTGTATAAATTGAAACAAATTGAAATGTTTTATTTCATTCACATTGTGAAAGACACTTTACATTTGCATTGCATGATTATTTTGGTGATCCTGAAGCAGTTATATGATCTATAGCAATATAACATCTAGCATTTGATCTACTCATTACGTAAGGTATGTGATTCTTTGCATGGCTGATATTTGCCGTAGTTCCAATTAAAGCTGTAAAATTTCCTGTACATCTGTTGGTTTCAATCGATGCCAAGGTATATTTTGATTTCTAAATAAAGAGTGTTTTGTGAAGATAAAAGAACAAGGTGATACCTAAATCAAAGAAGGATCAGGCTATACAAAAATATAGTATGTCTAATCTAATAAGGGCTTATCAGAGTATTTTATACATTTTTAGGTCAATCTTCACAGAAATATCAAGTAAGTAGTTTTCCAAATAGCAAGTCCAAAATGAAATCTAGGCAATGAGTTGCTTCTTTTCGAGTTAGTACTTCATTATTTTCTATGGAGCAATATTACAAGGCCTCTGTTTACTTATGTATAAAATGAGAAAATAAGGTTTTCTTTCATGACTTTCTAGCCATCATTGAGCAAAATATTTGTTTAAGCACTCTTCGGTGTGCTCACTGTAATGTTCCAATATTTTTTTGAAGAGTTGCTATTGAGAGTGGTATAAAGAGAACTTGAGGAGTCCAATTCATTTCACACAACACACCAATGCCACCACTCTTTGCACACCCATCTGATTTAGTATTAGACTTACCTAAAAATAGGGAGATGATAAGATAGGTACACAATCTCGAGGTTAAAAGGAGGTTGTTTCTACCCTGAACTACTTGATTAAACTACCTGAGCATAATATTTTAAGATTTCTTGAATAAAGCAAATTATTTTACATTTTTTTATGTTCATTATATAGAAGAGTGAAGCAAAAACCAGCAGGAAATGTCCAAATGACCTCAAAAAAACTGATGTCATATTAGAGAAAACTATGGAGAACAGCGAATTACCATGGCACATGTCTACCAATTAGAGAAACAAGTTTTAGAATATCATGCTGTAGGTATTATATTTGCATTAATCTTCTCACTTAGAATATGTTCTTCATGATAATCCTTGTCAGCTTTTACATGTTGAGCCATGTTAGTCTTTGAATAGAGATTATAAAAGTTTTTGTTTAATGAATACAATTATATGTCACATCCCTATTTTCAAATGAGATAATTTATTTGAAAAGTATGAAACTGTGGTAGTTTTTTAAATTCTAGAGACACACACCAGAGTGATCTCTGTGTACAAATGCCATTCCATATGATTTGATTAGAGGAATCACATCATTATTATCTTTCAGTGCAATAGAATAAGTCTACTGAATGCACAATTATAAACCCTGCAAGTGGGAAAGATAATAAATGCTAGTTGTTGAAATATGTACCTTATAACTATTGGTTAGTTGAAAGATGTGTTACTCAGAATCTATTGCATTAGGCAGTTTACCACTAAGTCAATAATTGTCTCATTTCACTCTTCTGAAATAAGCTCATAAGTCCAAAAATATGATTGATATATTTCTAATTTCTATGTAGGGAATTCAGACATTATTGCTTTATTCTAGGATGAAGTCAAAAGCTGAACAATCAATCAGATTTCTTACTTCTGTACAAAAGAAAACCCAAAGCCATGAGGCAAAGAATTATTGTGCTAAACTTACAGACCAACTGAGAAAATCAGGTCACCTGCATAAAGACCTGTGAACTGGTATTTCCACCAAAGTCTGTACTACAGCAGAATGGCTAAGATTGTAGTTAGTGAATTGCTGAAGGATCTATATGCTAAGTTTAAGAGTTAAACTATGCAGTGCAATTCCCAAGCCTCTGGGAGACTTCTCTCTAGAAGTTCAACATGATCTCAAATGAGATGCTGCAAAATATTCCCTCATCATCAGAGAGGTCAGTGAAAAGAAACTCAGTTTAAATAATCTGGATTGTTTTACATTTATAAGAAATTCTTTACTCAGAGTTTAATGATTAATGTGTACTTAGAATACCTTAACTGAACCCAGAACACTGAATTAAACACCTGATTCCAGGAAGATTCATTATACTATGTGGAGAAATTGAAATACTGAACTTCATGTTATTTTAGTCTATTTAGTCAATCTGGGGTGAGGGAAATGGATTCAGAGTAACAGAGGCAACATCCCTGGTTGAAAGATACAGGTCAAAGACTGGGTAAGAATGCAGGATACAGTTTTATTCTGTAAGATCCAGGAAATCAATGTGCATTGATAGGAAATCTCCAGTGTATCAGGATTATTCCCAATATATAGAATCTATCAGTCTAAATCAAAATGTCACATATTATTTTTGTGAACACCGGAAAAGTAACTAGGAGTTGATATGAAATGTCCAAAGAAGAGAAATAACAAGACATTAAAGGAACATAACGAATTGAAAGGTATTATTAGATTATTAAGATTTTCTTTAATGGTATAATTAATTAAGTATATATGTGACACAACTTGGATAAAAAAACTTTATAAAGAGGAATTATGTATTTTCATTCACTATTATAAAGGGGCAATTCAGTTTAAATTGATAATCTTAATAAGATAGTGTTTTACCTTCCATGTACATATAAAAAGGCTGTATTCTTTTTTCAAAAAAATTATTAGATATTTTCTTCATTTACATTTACAATGCTATCCCGAAAGTCCCCTATACTCTCCCCTTGCACTGCTCCCAACCCACCCACTCCCACTTCCTGACCCTGGCATTCCCCTGTACTAGGACATATAATCTTTGCAAGACCAAGGGCCTCTCCTCTCAATGATGGCTGAATAGGCCATCTTTGGCTACATGTGCAGCTAGAGACACAAGCCCTGGGGTACTGGTTAGTTCATATTGTTGTTCTTCCTATAGGGTTGCAGACCCCTTCAGCTCCTTGGGTACTCTCTCTAGCTCCTACACAGGGGGCCCTGTGTTCCTTCCAATAGATGACTGTGAGCATCCACTTCTGTATTTGCCAGGCACTGGCATAGCCTCACAAGAGAGAACTATATCAGGGTCCTATCAGCAAAATCTTTCTGACATATGTAATTGTGTCTGGGTTTGGTGGTTGTATATGGGTTGGATCCCAGAGTGGGGCAGTCTCTGGATGGTCCTTCCTTCCTTCTGTCTCAGCTCTGAACTTTGTCTCTGTAACTCCCTCAATGGGTATTTTGTTCCCCATTCTAAGGAGGACTGAAGTATCCACACTTTGGTCTACCTTCTTCTTGATTTTCATGTGTTTTACAAATTGTATCTTGGGTATTCTCAGTTTCTGGACTAATATCCACTTATCAGTGAGTGCATATAAAATGAGTTCTTTTGTGATTGGGTTACCTCACTCAGAATGATATACTCCAGATCCATCCACTTGCTTAAGAATTTCATAAATTCATTGTTTGTAATAGTACTCCATTGTGTAAATGCATCACATTTTCTGTATCCATTTCTCTGTTGAGGGACATCTGGGTTCTTTTCAGATTCTGGCTATTATAAATGAGACTGCTATGAACATAGTGGAGCATGTGTCCTTATTGCATGTTGGAACATCTTCTGGGTATATGCCCAGGAGAGGTATTCCTGGATCTTCCAGTAGTACTCTGTCCAATTTTCTGAGGCACAGCCAAACTGATTTCCAGAGTGGTTGTACTTAATGCTCTTAATATCATAGTGTTTTACCTTCATGTACATACAAAAAAGCTGTCTTCTAATGGTAGATAGGAACACTAAAGATCATTAAATGCCCACATCAAGATCTTTCCTCACAAAGTACACATTACATACTAACATCTTTCAGCTATGCCCTACCTGCCAATCTAATAACACTGTCTCATTACCACATACATGATCAGCACTTAAGACTGTGGGAGTCATTCCACACATGGAGCATTACATATGGTACTAGTAACTGCAGAGACAAACTTATCATTAAAACAAAATATATAAATTAATACTCATAAGATAATAACTACATAATGAGATAATAGAAACAAACTTGTAAACAAATTTTTCTAGACTATCTAGACAGTCATGTTTTCAGAAGTAAATGTAGACATAAAACCTATACCTCTTTTCAAAATATAGTCAATATGGACGACATGACTAAAAACTAAATGCAAGATACTAAACATGCTACAAGATTGAACAGGGAAATAAGAATATTTGATTTAGCAATGAGTTCTTTTAAATTTTTTTGCATTTTTTCTTTTATTGGATATTTTCTTTATTTACATTTCAAGTGTTATCCCCTTTCCAGGTGTCCCCTCTGGAAACCTGTGGGGCGGTGAGCTGTACACAGACAGAGTGGTTCTCAGTCAAGCACAGGCCTTGAACCCTGTTGACTCAAAGGGATGGCAGGTGTTCTAGCAATGGATATTTTAATTTCCTCCCACCTTGATCTGTTTCCAACAGTCTTAGTTTGTTTCCAAAAGAGAAACAAAATGACTGTATGGAGATTTGTCATGTTTGCATGCTAGCTTTAGATCTCTAGCATAGTATGTATTATGTCCCTCTTCACTTAAGGTAAGACTTATTTAGCTAGAGTCATATTATTACTAATGTATTATTGTTGTTGTTCTTTCTAAGATACATGTTAATAAACAATAGTATCATATTTATATTTATTTGATATGTAATAATTTACAACATGCTTGCATGACACTATGTGGAATTTTCTAGTTTTGATTCCAGTCATTAATGGGTGAGATATAATTTCCCTATTATTCATTGTATAACAGTAGTTCTTAGAAAACTTTTATGAATATAAGTGAAGGGATAGAAGGAACTCATTTTTCAGAATGCAAGTAAGTGTAGATTTCTTTATACCAAGTTCATCTCAGACACATAATCTCAGCATATATCCATAAATATTTCAATATTCACAGATTAAATTAAAAGAACCCATGCAGTGTTCATCTTGGTATGGGTACCTCTAATTTTTTTTTTTAAAAAGACAATGTCAGATATAAATCCTCAACAATGAAAAAGAATGCACCGTAATCTCTCAAATGTTCACTTTTTTCTAGCATTAATTACACAGGAAATATGCAAAGTACTACCTTCTGTATATATACAGATTCCAAAAGCAAACTCAAGTACATTTCAAGAGCAATTTTAATTTTTCTCCCTTCACCCTAATTGACGGTATTCATAGAGGCTGTACAATTTGAGTGGCAGGAAAAAAAATCAGTAGAATTAAAAACAGAGACATTTTGAACTATATAATATGCCTCCTCATTCATTAAGAGAATGAATTATTGCCAATACCCTTTATAGCTTTAATTAAATATGTCAGTATACTATTTAATATGGAGTAATATGCAAATGATTGCTACTTCATGATGTCAATGTTTTTTTTTAATTATTTTATTAGATATTTTCTTCATTTACACTTCAAATGCTATCCCAAATGTCCCCTATACCCACCCCTCGCCCTGCACCCCTGCCCACTCACTCCTAATTCTTGGCCCTGGCATTCCCCTGTATGGGGAATATAAAGTTTGCAAGATCAAGGGGCTTCTCTTCCAAAGATGGCTGATTAGACCATCTTCTGCAATATATGCAGCTAGAGACATGAGCTCAGGGGGTATTGATTAGTTCATTTTGTTGTTCCACCTATAGGGCTGCAGACCCCTTCAGTTCCTTGGGTCATTTCTCTAGCTCCTCCATTGGGGTCTCTGTTTTCTATCCTATAGATGACTGTGGGCATCCACTTCTATATTTGCTAGCCTCACAAGACATAGCCTCACAGAGATAGCTATATCAGTATCCTTTAAGCACATTCTTGCTGGCATGTGAAATAGTGTCTGTGTTTGGTGGCTGATTATGGGATGGACCCCTGGGTGCTGCAGTCTCTGGATTGTCCAGCCTTTCATCTTAGCTCCAAACTTTGTCTCTGCAACTTCTTTCATGGGTATTTTATTCCCTATTTTGGGGAGGAATGAAGTATCCACGTGTTGGTCTTCCTTCTTCATGATTTTCTTGTGTTTTGAAGATTGTATCTTGAGTATTCTAGGCTTCTGGACTAATATCCACTTATCAGTGAGTGCATATCAAGTGAGTTCTTTTGTGATTGGGTTACCTCATTCAGGATGATACCCTCCAGATACATCAATTTGCCCAAGAATTTCATAAATTCATTGATTTTAATAGCTGAGTAGTAATCCACTGTGTAAATGTACCACATTTTCTATATCCATTTATTTCCAGCTTCTAGCTATTATAAATAAGGCTGCTATGAACATACTGGAGCATGTGTCCTAATTAGCAGTTTGAACATCTTCTGGGTATATACTTAGAAGAGGTATTGCTGTATCTGCCGGTAGTACTATGTACAGTTTTCTGAGGAACCACCAGACTGATTTCCAGAGTGGTTGTACAAGCTTGCAATCCCACCAGCAATGGAGGAATCTTCCTCTATATCCACATCCTCGTCAGCATCTGCTGTCCCTTGAATTTTGATCTTAGCCATTCTGACTGGTGTGAGGTGAAATCTCAGGGTTGTTTTGATTTTCATTTCCCTGATGATTAAGGATGATGAACATTTTTTCAAGTGCTTCTCAG
>NC_034609.1:24616752-24623055 GCF_900095145.1 Mus pahari
AATCTTCTGCACCTGAGATTCTCTCTTCTATCTCTTGTATTCTGTTGCTGATGCTCACATCTATGGTTCCTGATTTCTTTCCTAGGGTTTCTATCTCCAGCGTTGTCTCCCTTTGGGTTTTTTTTATTGTTTCTACTTCCATTTTCAGATCCTTAATGGTTTTGTTCAATTCCATCCCATGTTTAGCAGTGTTATCCTGTAATTCTTTAAGGGAATTTTGTGTTTCTTCTAGCTGTTTAGCAGTGTTTGCCTGTAATTCTTTAAGGGAATTTTGTGTTTCTTCTACCTGTTTTTTCGCAGTGTTTTCCTGTAGTTCTTTAAGGGCTTCTACCTGGTTAGCAGTGTTCTCCTGTAATTCTTTAACGGATTTTTGTGCTTCCTCTTTAAGGTCTTCTACCTGCTTAACATTGTTCTCCTGTATTTCTTTGAGTGACTTATTAATGTCCTTCCTCAAATCTGCCACCATCATGAGATATGATTTTAAATCCGCGTCTTGCTTTTTGGGTGTGTTGGGGTACCCAGGACTCTCTGTGGTGGGCGTATTGGGTTCTGATGGTGCCCAGTGTTCTTGGTTTCTGTTAGTAAGGTTCTTACGTTTGCCTTTCTCCATCTGGAAATCTCTGGTGTTAAATAAATGTTAAATAAACATGGCATTTTGAAAGTATTCACTTCATTTAAGAAATATTATTTATCCATGAAGAAAAATTTTGTAGCTTAGGGATTGGTAGGAAAGTTGTTTATTTCAAAACATTGTTTCTGCCATTTTCATATCCACATATGTGTGGCAACATACTAGCTAGTCTAAAAGGTTTACTTTATATGAACATGCAGTTCTCTGGAAGAAATTAGGATGGCTGACCTAGTGGCTAAGTTTTCTATAACTGTTATTGAGATTGACTGGAAGGAAAGTCCACGGAATAGAACAAAGTATTTTACCATCTCTAAAGTGCCACCCAAGAATGACTGATTTTATGTGTGTGCAAGCCTGTCATGTTTTTAATAGACATCAAGATCAAGTACAGGTGAAGTTCTTTGATGAGGAAAGTTCAGCAGGACTGAGAATAAACTTGTTAACTTTCTGCCCTTAAGGGTTACTGTGTGCAAGAAATGACAATAGACACAGTGCACACAATGTGATGTTTGCATTCTTCCACATGTTCCCAAACATCCCAACACCCTACAATTCATAAAACCATGCTATTAGTTCCTATTAAATACTGTCTTCATCTTCTGCTTGTACTATAATTCTTACTTTAGATTTCCTTTCCTCCTGCTGCTGTGTGAATCTAGAATGTTCCTTAAATTCCATGAGTTAAAAGTTGACTGTTTGCTCTCCAGAACACTATGGCCTGAAATGAGGATATGATGCATGTTTCATGTGGATCAGCTGGAGTAGAAATAGTCATGACACCCTTTGTTAACAGTAAAATTTAGTCAGCATTTAAAAAATATCTTTCATATATATATATATGAAATTATATATATGAAATTATATATATGAAATTATATATATGAAATTATATATATATGAAATTATATATATGAAATTTTATATATATGAAATTTTATATATATATGAAATTATATATATATATAATTTAACTGGCATCAATATATCATTTATCATCTATTATATATCTATCATTATTTCTATTTATCATCTATTGATATACCATTTATTATCATCTACTTACCCATCTCTCATTTACCACCTATCAATCACCTCTCATCTATCATCTGTCTATTATCTAATTATCGTCTATTTATCGATCTTTCTATTATCTGTCTATGTACCTACCATCTATCTATCTGTAATCTACCTATCCCTCTCTCTATTTATCTATCTATCAATAACTAATCTATTTTTAACTCTTTATCTGAGTTTCTGATCCCCAGCAAACTTACTGTGTAGCTGAGGATGACCTTAAATTTCTGACCTTCCTGTCATTACCTCGTTAGTGTTAGCAGTACAAGCATGCACGACCTTGCCTGATTTGTGTAGTGCTGGTGCTGGTATTAATCTAAGAGCATAGTGATTACTGCTATCACTCTCACAATGAAGTTGTTTTTCATGCTCTTTTTAAACTTTTGTTTCCAATAAATGGTATATATTTTTTCTTTATTTTCTGGCTGAGAAGAAAAAACTATTTTGTAAAATAGATTTGCTATCTTGACATTGCCTGAAACCCTCTCAATTGTTTAAAGTTTAAATTTGGCTTAAATAAAAATAATATACACTACAAAATAACAAAAAGTAAAACAATAATAAATAAGGAAATGTTTTGAAAATAATCTGTTAGCAAAACACCTAAGGTCATCAACATAATATCATGTTTCTCAAAATAAGACATACTTTAAAAAGTTCCTTCTTAAAACACACACTACATCTTATTAGACTACAACTTTAGAATGTTTTTATGATTTTATTTAAAGATAATTTTATCAGCCCTGATGAACTTTAAATAAATTACATGTTAATTAAATGACAAAAAGTTAAAGGATGGAATTGTTCACCATATATGAATAAATCTAAACAAAATGAATAAATTATGGTAATCATTAGAAGAATGACTATCATTCTCCAACCTGTTAATCCATGTCACTTCTCTATAAGATTCAGAGATATTTCTGCATCTATCTCTTCTGCCCTCCAAAGTACTCATCTTTGTCTACAGAACTGTAGACACATAAAGCCCCAACTCAGTCAGGAGAATTTGGTACACATCTCTAGAACTATTCTTTCTTCTTTGAGTTCTAGAGGAAATTCCTTGATTTTTAAATCCCATCTTTGTCACACATTAGCTCTATAATTTTTGGAGAGAAAGCCTTTGTTACATTTCTGTTGCTTCTGCTTAATCAGAATAATATAACTACCTTTCAGCAAGTTAGATAATGGAATTATTTGGTATAAAATATCCAGGTGGACTGGAGAGGTGGCTCAGCAGTTAAGAGCACTGACTCCTCTTCCAGAGGTCCTGAATTCAATCCCCTGCCACCACACTGGCTCACAACCGTCTGTAGTGGGATCTGATGCCCTCTTCTGGTGTGTCTGAAGACAGCAACAGTATCCATATGCGTGAAATAAATAAATCTTAAAATAAATAAATAAAATATCGAGGAAATGCCTTATATACACAGTTATTAATATGCTACTTTTTTGTTGTCAATTCAAACTGAAAATCTGGCATCAATTTCTAGCTATGATTTCAAAAAATGAGTCCCACCCAGGGAGAGGAGTCATTGGCCACTGACTTTACAGGATAGTTACTCACACCAGGAGCCTTTAGATTTGTTATTTAGTGGAAAAACATGGTTCTAATTATTGTATGGCTCATCCCTAGAAAATACCCTTATTCTTTCTGGCTGGAATACAGACACACCCTCAATACACACTTTTAATCGCAAACAATGAAGGTAAAGTTCATTTGTAGGAATTCCACATGTTTGAAATTGGTGTCTAATTAAGAAAGTGACAAATCGCCAGGCCACATGCTCTTGGGAGGCAGAGGCAGGCAGATTTCTGAGTTTGAGGCCAGCCTGGTCTACAAAGTGAGTTCTGGGACAGCAAGGGCTACACAGAGAAACCCTGTCTCGAAAAAACAAAACAAAAGAAAAAAGAAAAAAAAAAAAGAAAGGAAGTGACACATCAGAGAAGGATTTGACAGAATAGAATATATCCACTCTCATAAGAAAAGAAAGAATGGAACAGAAAAGAGACATAGAGACAGAGACAGAGAGGTTAGGGGGACAGAGGTGGGGGGAGGGGTATGGGAAACTTTCGGGATAGCATTTGAAATGTAAATAAAAAAAAAAAAAAAAAAAAAAAAAAAAAAAAAAAAAAGAAAGAGCAACACAGAGAGAGATGGAGAGAGGGCAGTATTACCAGGACAGCTGTAGAAAGAAAACTTGCAGAAAAGAAAAAGCAAGATATAGATGAAGACAGCACAATCCAGATTATGAGAAGGAGCCACAGATTAGAGCAGATTTCCAAAGTCAGGATGAGGCCTAGCAGAGCAATTCAGTGAGAAACTGAGAAAAGCCAGATTGAATCATTCTGCTTGGAGCAGAGTTTTGAGACAGGACAGCTGATCTGACCAGCCATCCAGAGTTTACCAAGAACGAGCAAGGGATGAACTTATTCGGCAGTAAGTCTCAGAGGCTGAAAGTATTCTAGGTCTAGATAAAATTGTGCAGAGGAAGAAATTTCTATTCTGTGAGGACGTTTCCTTAGGTAAAGTGTTTATGGCAAGGAACAGAAATCTATTACCCAAAGCAGTAAGGAATAGTGACTTGTTAATACTGCATTCGAGAATTGGAAAGTTAATTCCAGCTTAGTTCAAACCCTCTCATGATAATGACTCCAGTCAGTAGGTAAATTGTGTAAGAGACCCGACCTCAGAATCACTTATGTGAGCAATGATGAAATTCTGAGCTCTAAAGACTGTGAGACATAGTTTTTCATGTTCTAAAATTATTTTATTTACTTGCATTTTAGCATTGCAAACAAAGATATCATGGTGTAAGCTACCAAGACACATGTAATACAACCAGAGGTAAAACTCATGTATTCAGGGAAGACCCAATTAATGTATTTCTCTTTTAACAGTCACAAGCCCATAAATCAACCTAAATAAAAACCTCTTAAAAATAATTGAATAAGAACACAAATTTGCTTTGTTCATACTCAATTTTTTTACATTTGCATTGTTTGATATCTTAGAAAATGTTAGTACACTTAAGACACCTTAACAATCTTGCACTGTGTATAATACACAGCCATACCATGAGCATAATTTATTTTCATTCATATATATTGAATGTTAGGGGCCTACTGAAGTGAAACATAGTTGTAGTTTAATCTAACAGTGATGAATTACTGGAGCGAATTCATGTAAACAGGGAAATTGAAATTAAATTCATCGCACCAAGGAAAACACTTCCTACCCATGTAAATTAGCAGCTTTTCCACTAAAATCAATTTGTTTTGGTAAATTATGCAAAAATCCTCAAAGGGCCTAGGTAAGTAATTTATTATACTCTTGGCTGTTTCATAATGTTAGGAAATAAAATGTATTCACACAATATTAAAGGCATAAGCTGGGAACTTTAGTGACAATTTTTGTTTATTACAATTAATCTAACTTGACTGCACTATCAGAACACACACATTATGTGGGACATAGAATCATTTTCCCTGATGCTTAGATGAAGATGCTCAATTGTAAACGAAACAAAATTTTAAACAGAAGTTTTAACTCCTTCTGCTCTTAGTACTTATTTCCTGATCCCAGACCCTATGTCTGTAATTTCCATACAAAACAATTTAGATTCTGTAGTTGAGAGTTAGGAAATCACTGTCACCATCAGTATGTGAATAATAGCTTTCATGAGGATTTTGTGTATCTTGGGTTGCAGTTCAAACCACAACGCTTGTTTTGAAGGAATTTTAATGTGAGGTATTCGCAACTCAGTAGTACAGTTGGTATTAAATTGTGATCTGAACTAGGGTGCTTCATATATATTATTCTTAACTCAGTCTGAGACTAAGAGGTCATAAATATCATTCTTTCCCTAAACTAATGTAATATGCACTAACCTCTCCTTATGTGTTATGGGTTGAATGAGAATAAACCAATAGGCCCATATGTCTGAATATTTCACCCATTTACCAAAACAAATTGATTTAGTGGAGCTGTTTCTTAGGATTAAGAGGTGTGTCCTAGTTATAGGATGTATGTCACTAGAGAACCCTAGAGTTTCTCTTTCTCTCTCTCCTTCTTATTTGCACATCAATCTGTAAACCCTCAAAGTTCATGCTGTTTTCTTTTTATGACATCATGAACTCTAACCCTCTGAAGTGATAAGACCAAATTAAACACTTTTTATTATATATTTCCTTCATCATAATGTCTCATCATAGCAATAGAAAAGCTGTTTTCTATAAGCTTAGACATTGCTTTATCAACTTTATCTAAATTACTGATTAAAAAGTACTGTCATGAAGTGAATGTGAAATGGACTTAACAAGTTGCAGTATTTTAACCAATGGTCCCTAGCTAGTGGTGTTGTCTTGGGAGGGTGAAGAATGTTAGATGGTAGGAATTAACTGATGGTAGTAGGTCCCTGGATTTGACCTTGACTGTAATAACCTGGCCTCACTGGACTCTGTTTCTTATCCTCCTCCCCTCTCCTGTTCTTCTCTCTTCTTTCTTTCTCCTCTTCCTCTTCCTCTTCCTCTTCCTCTTCTTCCTCTTCCTCTTCCTCCTCCTCTTCCTCCTCCTCCTCCTCCTCTTCCTCCTCCTC
>NC_034609.1:24623270-24639557 GCF_900095145.1 Mus pahari
TGTGTGTGTGTGTGTGTGTGTGTGTGTGTGTGTGTGTGTGTATCTTTGCCTTATTTTCTTCTACCACCAGAGGGGGAAAAAAAGAAGTATTGAATCCCCTGTACCTGGAATTACAGGTATCTAGATGCTGAACAAAATGGATGAAGATAGCTTAGCTCTGGTTCTATAGATGAACAACAACTCTGTTAACCACTCTCGCCCTTTCTATCCCCTATTTCCCTCCATCTTAGACAATGTGAGAAGTTGCTTTATATATATAAGATTTCTACGTTGTTGTTTCTGGTTCCTTGCTGTTTACTCCTATGAGCCAAAAGATAACAGATGCAGATGTTAATTAATCATTATTCTGTGGTAAAAAGTAATAAGCATTTCAAAATTGGCTATTGCAAACATCTCAGTCAATTTATTAATTAAGATCCGTGTTCATATATTCTTTTAATAATAGGTGGGATCCTGATGTTCTCAATATATTTTTAAAAAAGCAAGTGGTTTTAGGATTAATTGGCCATAATAAATGGCAGAATAAATATAGTATCAATGGGGATTTGTATAATCTTCAAGTGGACAGAGAAACAGAAACATGTAAAGAGTCTTGACTGATCAACTCCTAAACATTAGTAAACAAAATTCAAGGGCCGCTGACCTATAGATTCACATCATGGCTTAGCAGCACAGCACTCTGTAGATTTCCCTATCATTTTGCTTTATCCACATACTCTTAACAGTTTTAAAAAATTGACCATGCAACAATACCACATTGCTTTATTTCAAAGAATGAGTTGATAGATCTTAATGCAGAACACATCAATACTTTCAATGTTTTACATACACATGCACACACATACACTCACACACACAAGCTCTCACATAGAAAACTAAAAGCTAATGTGATACTATAGTTAATTTAAATAATCTAGCATTTAAAATAAAACACACATTGATTTTTGTTCCTTCTATTGCTGTTGCTATGTGTTTATAAAATTCATGGTTGAAATTTTCTAGATGGTTCGTAATCATGTTCTCTGCAGTGTCAATTTTATTATACTTATCTTGAAATATGTTTAAAAATATTAACATTTCATTTTCAAGTAATCACTTTGTCTGACATACAAATATAGTAAATTACATACTTAACAAAATGATTAAAGCCATAATTTGATTGCCTTACATAAAATTACATTTTAAAAATTAAAACAGCTTCACATTTGAAGTTTCTTATTAAACAATATTAATAACACATTTCAAGCTTGTACAGCTCATTGACAGTGAGAATTGCAGCTACAGAACATTAAAGAAAATAAGTAAAAGTTGTATCAGCATCCAAAAACTGCTGATATTGACAGTTAGGATGTTGCTCTATTTAGGTGCCCTGGGAAGTTTTCTACATCCCAAACCTATACTTTCCTGCTTCCCTCTGGTTGCTTCAGCCTCTCTCATTAATCTTGCAGCAAATGATGCTAATATGGTAGTTGCAGGGAGCATCCGATTCTGCTTATTCTCTGCTTGTGATCCCAGTGGGTGTGAAGTAGTAGCAATTAAGACTGTGTATGTGTGGTGTTTTGAGGCACCACAAAGATAGACTAATTAGATTGCGAACAATCCTAGTGACATTTCCAGTGGTGCTTTTGATGGGCCTGGTCCAAGGTGATGGAGTCTCAGGATATTGATGGATAAATGATCTCAGAGTAAGGGAACTGAGTAAAAGAAATAAGGAGAGAATATCTGATGCCTCTAACAATGGATGAGCCATGGCTATATTCATTGGTATTAAATCTCATAATGAAGGGTCTTATGAGGAACATCACAACGCATATCACCTAGACAGTTGTCTTGATTTACAGCATTAATGATAACTGAAAATTTTATCAGTATTTATTTTGACTAGAGATCCTTAAATAAACATCCATGGTGTTTGGCTCTGTCACTTGGAATACTGTGGATCAATGGTGTGAGCCTATAAATCATCTACACTTTGATGTTTAAGAGTTGGGCACAAAAGAAGTCATTTTGGCCAGTATCAGTCCCTGTGTCCTTAAGGATTTATAGTTCCTGGGTGACATTGCAATTTCAAACAACTGATTCATTCATATTTGACCATTTAATTTTAATATATAATTTAATTTTAATATATATTGTACTGTGAATATTCCTTTCAAAAGCCTCTTCCTTTCAGAAATAAGTATGCTATTTACACTTTGAGAGAGGTCTGAGAATGAAGGAGTAAACAGTATAAAAAGAACACTTGAAATAAAAAGAGCATTTGAAATAAAGCTCAGTCACAATTGACAAAACTTCCAACAAGCAAAATTTTGATGGGAGAAAATGTTCTCAAAATGTAGATATGGAAAAGTATACCACAGCCATTATCATAAATTACAGTGAAAACTGAACACCTTAACTTATTAAAGTTTTTCAAGTCAATATCTATCTATCTATCTGTCTATCTAACATATACTTTTTTGTTTTTATTTTTGTTTTTGTTTTTGTTTTTGTTTTTGTTTTTTTGATAGAGGATTTCTTTGTGTAGCCCTGGCTGTCCTGGAACTCACTTTGTAAACCAGGCTGGCCTCAAATTCAGAAATCTGCCTGCTGGTATTAAAGGCATGGGCCACCATTGCCTTGCATAACATATATATATATATATATATATATATATATATATATATATATATATATATATGAGAGAGAAGGTATGCATGGGAAATCAGATGAGGACTTACATTCATTTCTTTTCTTGTACTTGGAGGAATAGAATGCAAGTTCCTTCAACCATTGAGCCACTTTGCACATCGGCTTCTCATTTGATGAGTCCCAGAGCTTTCCTTTAACTGATTCAAGGCCAGTCTATTTTCCCTTATTAATATGTTGCAGTTTCTTAGAAATCCTAACCCTTTCAAAAATGCAAAGTGAAGAATTGAACAGGAAGGAGAAAGATAAAACATCGATTATGTGCAAGAGATGTGATTTGAAGACAAACTGTTAAAATACTATGTTTAGAGTGTCTATGCAGTGCCTACAAATTTTCCTAAAATATCTGTGAGATATTGAATAGTATGTCAAAATTCTGTTTTGAGAAATTTACCTCAGATCTAAGACTCTTAAAATTTAATATTTGAAAATATGTTTTAAGAAAAATTATCAGTTGAAATCAGATAGCTTAAGCTATAGCATAATTTGAAAAAAAGTAAAATGGCAAAATAAATTTATGTTTACTTAATGGAGACAGCTGGTGTCTTAGTGTATTTTTGTAGAATGTTCTTCTGCTAAACAATTTTATCTCAGTTTTAAATATTTTAATGTTAAATGTGACTCAAAACTTTGTGCTTCACTGTATGTCTATTAGGCAATGGTGATCTAGTATTTTTCTTTATTAGATATTTTCTTTATTTACATTTCAAATGCTATCCCAATTGTTCCCTATACCCTCCCCCCTGCTCCTGCTCCCCTACCCACCCACTCCCACTTCTTGGCCCTGGCATTCCCCTTTTTCCTTTCATCTTAGCTCCAAATTTTCTCTCTGTAACTCCTTTCATGGGTATCAGGCTGAGAAACAAATTAGGGAAACAACACCCTTCATAATAGTCACAAATAACATAAAATATGACTCTAACTAAGGAACTGAAAGATCTGTATAATGAGAACTTCAAGTCTCTGAAGAAAGAAATTGAAGAAGATCTCAGAAGATGGAAAGATCTCCCATGCTCATAGATTGGCACGATTAACATAGTCAAAATGGCCATCCTGCCCGAAAGCAATCTACAGATTCAATGCAATNCCCATCAAAATTCCAACCCAATTCTTCACTGAGTTAGAAAGGGCAATTTGCAAATTCATTTGGAATAATAAAAAAACCTAGGATAGCAAAAACCATTCTCAACGACAAAAGAACCTCTGGTGGAATCACCATGCCTAACCTTAAACTGTACTGCAGAGCAATTGTGATAAAAACTTAATGGTACTGGTACAGTGACAGACAGGTAGATCAATGGAATAGAATTGAAGATCCAGAAATGAATCCACACACTTGATCTTTGACAAGGGAGTTAAAACCATCCAGTGGAAAAATGACAGCATTTTCAACAAATGGTGCTGGCACAACTGGAGGTTATCATGTAGAAGAATGAGAATTGATCCATTCTTATCTCCTTGTACAAAGCTCAAGTCTAAGTGGATCAACGACCTCCACATAAAACCAGAGACACTGAAATTGATAGAGGAGAAAGTGGGGGAAAAGCCTTGAAGATATGGGCACAGAGAAAAAATTCCTAAACAGAACACCAATGGCTTGTGCTGTAAAATCAAGAATTGACAATTAGGACATCATAAAATTGCAGAGCTTCTGTAAGACAAAAGACACTGTCAACAAGACAAAAAGGCCACCAACAGATTGGGAAAGGATTTTTACCAATCCTAAATCTGATAGAGGACTAATATCCAATATACACAAAGAGCTCAAGAAGCTGGACTCCAGAAATTCAAATAACCCCATTAAAAAATCGGGTAGAGAGCTAAACAAAGAATTCTCAACTGAGGGATACCGAATGCCTGAGAAACACCTGAAAAAATGTTCAACATCCTTAATCATCAGGGAAATTCAAATCAAAACAACCTTGAGATTCCAATCCACACCAGTCAGAATGCCTGAGATAAAAAATTCAGGTGACAACAAATGCTGGCGAGGAAGTGGAGAAAGAGGAACATTCCTCCATTGTTGGTATAAGCTTGTACAACCACTTTGGAAATCAGTCTGGAGGTTCCTCAGAAAATTGGACATAGTACTACTGTAGGATCCAGCAATAACTCTTATGGGCATATAGCCAGAAAATCTTCCAATTGGTAATAAGGACACATGCTCCACTATGTTCATAGCAGCCTTATTTCTAATAGCCAGAAGCTGGAAAGTACCCAGATGTCCCTCAATAGAGGAATGGGTACAGAAAATGTGGTACATTTACACAATGGAGTACTACTCAGCTATTAAAAACAATGAATTTATGAAATTCTTGNGCAAATGGATGTATCTGGAGGATACCATCCTTAGTGAGATAACCCAATCACAAAAGAAGTCACTTGATATGCACTCACTGATAAATGGATATTAGTCCAGAAACCTAGAATACCCAAGATACATTTGCAAAACACAAGAAAACAAGAAGAAGGAAGACCAACGTGTGGATACTTCATTCCTCCCTAGAATAGGTGTTCTAGTATTTACTCCAGATTTTACTCTGCTATTCAGCTCTGCATAGTCCTTGTCCACTCAATTAGTTGCAGCTGAAAAATGAGCAAGATGTAAAGATATTCTCAACATTAAGAAGTTTAAGACTAGAGCTGGAAACATTGCTTAGCAGTGAAGAGTTCCTGCTGCTCTTGTTTCTATAAGGATCAGAGTTAAGTTCTAAGCACAGGAACTGGATATCTCACATCCTCTCAAAACTGCAGTTTTTATGCCAACTTGACACAAGTTAAAGTCATCAGAGAGGAAGGAGGCTCAATTGAGGAATGCCTCTCTGAGATTCAGCTGTAAGGCATTTTCTCAATAAGTGATCAATGTGGGAGGGCCCAGCCTATGGTGGATGCTGTCATCTCTAGGCTGGTAGTCCTGGGTTCTATATGAAAGCAGGCTGTGGAAGCCATCAAAGCAAGACAGTAAGCAGCATCTCTTCTCATCTTCTGGATCAGCTCCTCCCTCTAGGTTTCAGCCCAGATTGAATTCATGCCCTGATTGCCTCCAAGGATGGACCTTATTCTGGAAATGTAAGCCCAATAAACCCTTTCCTCCCCAACTTGCTTTTGGGTCATGGCATTTAGTTACAGCAATAGAAACTCTAACTAAGACACACACACACACACACACACACACACACACACACACACACACACACACACATTAACACAAACCAATATAAATATAAAGTAATCATTTAAATTTGTATTCCATCTAAGACATAATACCATGTAACTTCCCCAACTCCTCTTTTGTTAAGTGGTTCAGTTATGAGTCTCTATTAATATATATTTAACCAGCCTTCTCTACATATCTGATTGTTATTTTAAAGGCTATGGAGCCTTTTAGGTTTTGAGCCTAGTTAATAAACAAGAATCACTACCTGCCAACACTTCTTATCCCACTGGCTTCCTCTACACTATGGTCTGCCCACGGGGAATATGTTTCTAGGTCACATACTCCAACTGCCAACAATGCCATTCCCATCACCATAGCTTCTGTCTTAGTTATGGTCTTTAATGCTGTGATAAAACATCATGCTCACAGTCAACTTTGATGGAGAAATGAGTTATTAAATGGTACAACTTGGAGTACATCATTCAGAACAGTCAGGATAGGAACCTGGGGGCGGGGGGGGGGAGGGAAGCTGATTCATGCCTATGAAGAAGTTTCACTTACTGGCTTGCTTCCCATGGCTTGTAAGCCTGCTTTCTTCCACAATCCTGGAGGTTCTCCTGCTAAAGGGTGGCAGTATCCACCAAGCGCTTGACTCTCCTACATTAATTATTAATCAAGAAAATGCTACACAAGCTTGTCTACAGACTGATTTTAGGGAGGCCCTTTCTATGTTGAGAATCCCCCTTCTCAAGTTGACATTAAAAACTATAAGAGACTGCCCATGTTATAAGAGACTGAAATCTCTTTCAAGTTGTGAAAATTTTCCCTCCATTATGTTCTTTCTGGGTAACACTGAATCTCAGTGATGCAAACATTACTCAAAAGATGCATACTAGAGGCAAACTCACTGCACAGATCCTAGCTCAAAAATAACTTCTGGATCCTATGTCTTTTATTAGTGATACTCTTTTCTCTAATGCTTATTGTCCACATGTTTAACATTATTGCAAGTATTTTCTTCATCTGAGACATACTTTTTTATTTGTTACAGAGGACACCAGCTTTTATTCTAATACCAGGGGGGCCAGTGCTTACAGAGCACTCATCCCTTTCCCATCTTCCTCCCAAATCTGTGCTTTTCCTTCTAAATTAGGACTTGCTTTCTCTTTCATGAGTCTTTACTGCCCTTGAAGTAATAATCTCTGTGACACCTGTGTGCATGAGATCTCCTGCTTATATCATTCCCAGCATCGAGCTTGTTTGCAGAGCATCGCTGCTTGTGGCTTGTTTGAAGAGTAAATTTTCATTTTGTATGCCTGTGTATACATTTATTAATTTATAAGATCAATATGAAGATGAGCTGTATTCTTGGGTTATATTTAAAGTTCCTCTTTGGAGGTGGAGTTGCTTTATCAGCAGTTTACTATAATTGTAATAATTGCATGTGACATGCTAGATGTATTTTCTGTCCTATTTTCTAAATCCCTGGGTGAAAATAGAAGCCATTACATCTTGAACAAACACAGAATATATAGGCACTTCCTTCTACAGGCATAACTTCCTGCTACAAGTAGAGTATACTTTTTCTGAACCAAGCATCCCTGTCCTGCTTATCTGGAATCCACGGGGCACATTTTCCTCTTGGGGTTTAAAGTTTAATCTAAATTAAAAAGCAGTAAACTTTTAAGAACACTAGAGATTATTTTTTTTAGACAGGGTTTCTCTGTATAGCCCTGGCTGTCCTGGAACTCTGTAGACCAGGCTGGCCTCGACCTCAGAAATCCACCTTCCTCTGCTTCCCAAGTGCTGGGATTAAAGGTGTGTGCCACCACTCTCCAGCAACATTGATTAACAAAATACAAAAGTAAGTTTCAACATGAATTTTGCTAAGTTATAGGGGATGCCTATATAATTGAAGATGGAAAAATCATGAATGATTAAGATTTACTTTTGATGTTTCCTGGCATTGTTCTGATTAATAAATAACTCATTTTTTTTCTCTAATCATTTCTCAGTGTTCACTTCCTTTACACACTGTAGTCATGGAAGCCTACCTAATCAGTGACAATACCTCTTTGACCAAAAGTATGTTTTCCCACCTAGCCAGAATTTACAGAGTAAATAAAATGGCACTCAACCTTTAGTGATCACTCAGTAGGTAAAGGCATTTCATCCCAAGCCTGATCATGTGAGTTTGTCTCAAGATTCAGTGTTAGAGAATCTGCAGGATATCCTCTGACTTCCACACAAGTATGTGCACATGGACACACATAAATATGACTCATAAATAATAAATTTCATTTAAAAATCTTTCAAAGACTTATAGCATTTTAAAATCAAAGAGGCAGAGAATCTTAATGAAAGACTCCTTAGCCAGAGTTCTCTAATCATGATTCATTCACTGACAGCTCAAAGTCAAAATATTTGAGAAAAATAAAATTAACTTTATAAATAACTGCATTCATGGAAAGCACCTACCATTCTTGATATTAATGTGCATCATGAATATTCGTGTTCAGCATCTTTTGTCACTTGTCCAATTTTGACAAAAAAAAGAGAAGTATTTACACACATAAACATGTATCCCTTTACCATAGATGGACATAGTAGATGTTCTCAAATTGTATCTTGAGAGATTCTATTTTAGGAAAAAAAAGAATTTTTTTGCAGTGTGTCATCACACTAAAATTACTTTCTAATAAAGGTGATAAAATGTGCAAGAATATAAACCCTAGGTAAGAGTGTTATTTAGAAACGCCCATTTGAAGATCTTCAATAACTTCTGAAATGTGTCTGCATTGGCAGGGAGGAACAAGACATCACTCCAAACAACCAGGAAAATGGGGCGCGGGGAGAGCAGAACAATACATACTGTAGAGATATCTAGAAGTTTAGGCTTGGTGCACAGTGACTTGTAACCAGGGATGATCCTTCACTGTGACATTGCTGACTCCCAGAGCATTTGACAAGGCATGGTGGCACATGTCTACCTTACTGAGGAGAGGTAACTTATCTTTATTGGGTAGTCTGAGGACACTGTCAACAGTCCTCTGGTGCAAAGGTCAAATATGCTGTTGTCATAAGGGCCATGACAAAGGCCTATCACCCTAAACTGTCAATGGTTACAAGCTTGAGAAACTTTACTTTAGAATATAGTATCTGTGATTGGTACTCCACCCACAGCTGTGAGCTGGGATTAAGGCAATGTTTAGAATTTTAAAAAATCAGGATAATGGGTCTGTTTTCAGTTAGCCAAAGGAAGTCAGGACTTGAATCTCTTTTATTGGAAAGTTTTTCACTTTCCATCAGTGTGACAAAGTACCTGAGATTAACATGTAAAAGGATACAATGTATCTTTTGACTCAGCTTTCCAGTGATGTGAGCCCATGTTGGCTTGACCTTTATTTTTATTTTTTTAACTTTGTGCTGAGACAGAACATCCTGGTAGAAGAGCCTGGGAAGAGGAAACTGCTTATCTGATCATGCCCAAGAGACCAAGAAGAGGCAAAGAGGAGGAACCAACTGGAACAGATGCTGTGGCAAGGCCGCATCCCTAAACCTAAACTGCTTGACTCATGTGTAATTGAAGTTATGATTTGAATAAAAAGTAAAAGAGATGAGGTGATGAGAAGGTGGGAGGCAGTGGAGTGGTTACAGGATAAAAATCAGTAACCTTTCAAATTTTAAGACCCTAGAGAATCATAAGCAATAATTGGCCAAATGATTTTGCAGATTTTTAAATAATTGATGACACTGATTCACCTCATTTTACTTATGGTACATAAAGAGACATCACTGTGCATGGGAACAATGCCAATCTACCTCATAATCAACATGAGTTGTCTAATATATAATATGTGTGTGTGTCAGTGTGTGTGTGTGTGTGTGTGTGTTTGTGTATGCATGTCTGTGTTCATATGAATCACATGATGAGATTCTATATAAGATCTAAGCAAGGCGATCTACAGCTTTTTTAGAGTATCCATTGATTCACAATTTCTGACTGACTCCTGCTTTATGTCCATGTGACCACGAAAAATAAAAGTGCTGCACAATACCATCCTGCCCACAAGGTGGCAGTGGAGAGACAGTGTCCGATGACAGGATTGTGGTCTAGTCTGGGGAAAAACACTTTTTTTGTTGTTTTTGTTTTTTCCTTGCTAATTCAATTTATGTCTGTTTGTCAGAAGAGGATAAAGGGATTTCAGAGGCATTGAGAAAGGAGAAATAGGAAACAATATTAGTGGGACATTTTATCTTTTATAAGAAACAAAAGACAGAGGTGTTTCCTATATGCCACGGACCTATTATTTGCTCGTGTGAAAATGTGTTCATATAAGCACCGTAGTACAGTGAGTTTTAGCAGAAGCAGATCCCTTAAGCAATCGCTGTTGCCTTCTTTCTATATAGACTGATTTGATATGCTGCCTTTGACTTAGTGGCTTTTTTAATGCTCAGTATGGTCCCATCTCACTGCTCAGTTGCAAAGCAATCAATGATTTTCCATTCACTAACAGAAATATATCGCTCAGGGTGACTTTTTGTCTGGACAGCACGTGAGTATTCAGATCAAATTTTCATTCTTTTAATTATATATTGACTTCATAATAATAGTTTGTTTTGTACATGGTTTAATGTAGACTTTTATTTTAGCTCCAAAATAATATAGAATCTTGTTCTTTTAATCTGTTTTCCCAAAATTGTTTAAAGAAGATGCTACGACTATGTACAATTTATGAAGTATGTATTCAATATAGTTATTTTGTAGTAAATTGAATATATACATGTATGAGTATACATATTCATACATACACACACACACACACACATATATATATATATGTGTGTGTGTGTGTGTATGTGTGTGTGTTTGTGCGTGTGTGTGTGTGTGTGTGTGTGTGTATAATGAAGCAATGATATTGGTGAAGTAGCTATCATTCATAGAGTGATCAAACCAACACAAAATGTTTAGATTTCCTTAAAACCAATTTCACACCTCTACTTGTTAAAAAAAAAAAAAACTTGGTTTTTATATCATGAAATTTGTGAGTGTGGATATTTACACAAAGATTTTTTATCTCCCCAAATACCCTCTGTTCTTAGAAAATATATCTTTGTAGAAGTAATTTAGTTTTTAAACATTTATTTGTGTTAATGTATGGTTTAAGAGTACACTTATTTTGGAGAAGTATGGTATCTCTTTCTTCTTCTCTTTCTTTCTCCCTCCCTCCTTTTTGCCAGTCCTTCACATACTGTAAAACAAAATGTCTGCTTTAAAAAAAATATTGTGATAATGAGAAAGACAGCCATTATATTAAATGAACATATAAAATTAATGTGAATACTGTCTTAAATCAGTGTTTTATTGCTGTGAAGTGACATCATGACCATGGAAAACTTATTTTTAAAAAAAAGCTATTAATTAAGACTAGCTTACAGTTCAGAGGTTTAGTCAGTTATCATTATGACAGGGTGCATAGCAGCACACAGTTAGATGTGTTTATGAAAAAGTAGCTGAGAGTCCTTTATCCATAGCTACAGGCAACAGTGAGAGACACTAGAACTGGCTCAGGCTTTTTAAACCTCAAAGTCCACTCCCCAGGGACACACTTTCTCTAAAAGGACACACCTACTAAAAAACGGTCATACATAATTCTTAGTTTTATAACTATATAGAATACATTCTGATAAAAATGTACTCAAGACCTGTCTTATTACCCTCTTACCACCAGCACTACCTTTTCCTACAAACAATTCCCCCTTCCAGTATCTTGTCTTTTCTTCGAGACCCAATGAGTTTACTCAGGGCCCCCCTGTGAAAGCATGTGTGATGATAATAGATTAATAGTAAAGACTTTAGTTCCTCAAGCAGATGTAAGATTACAATAGTCCCCATGTGGTAGGGAACAGCACCACGGGCAATCCCCCAATCATAACTGAATGTTGATAACAGACCCAGTTTAATGCAGGTGCTATGCAGACAACTGTTGCTATGAGTTCATAAGTGAAACCACCATGTGATGACTAAGTGACTTCATAAGTGCAATCGTCATGTGATACTCGGGTCAGTTCATAAGAGCAACCACCATGTCTTGCTCAGGTGACAGCATCTTGAGGCACAGCTCTCTATTGCTTGGCTCCTTCATTCTTTCCTCCCCTTCTTCCCTGAAGTTTCCTGAGCCACAGAAGGGGTGATAAGACTACCCTTATCCTGTCCCGCGGGAACTAGTTATTCCGTGGGTCAAGGGAAAGCCTGAAAGGAAAATGGGCGAAAAGGGAGGGGAGACCAAGCAAATGGTTGTCAAGGTCTGTTTAATGAGGACTGAACACCTGGTTATAAGGCACACAGTGAGGGGAAATCAGGAGGGGTGGAGGAATGATCAAAAGAAACAGAGTGGAGGACAAATAGGGGTAGGGGGAATGCTGATTGTAGGCTTGAAACTTTTTGGGATTAATGTCAGAGTCCTGGTGTCTCTGTTCTGGAATGCTCGGTGGTTTATCTCAGAGTCCCAGATCCTCCTTAACAGCCCCAGGTGTTATTTTAGGGCAAGGATCAGCTGGTTCTCACAAGCAACCTTGTGAAGGAGGAGGTAACTCACCTCCCAACAAATGGTCCCAACAAAGACCATTTGGCTTTCAGATGGGAGCTGTTGAAGGCCTGGTTACTCTCAGCCTGGTCTCCCACATCTCCTATTGAGGAAAGGGCACACAACACTGACTTCTTTTCAACACCTTGACCAGACACAAGTGTCTACATTTACTTCCATTTGTTACAAAAGGAGGCTCCTTTGACAAATGTTGACAGTAGCACTTTTCTGTCACTACAAATTGAATTATTTAGGAGATGTTTGACAACATGTTCATTTAGCCATTTACCAAAACAGAAGCAAGGGATTCATCATTATGGTCTATGACTTCTCCATCTTTGGACCTTGAGCCAACTCTACAGTAGCAGATGTGAAATGCCTGCTAAAGAACAGGTATCAGAGTCTATCAGAATGCAGTTAATTACTTTCATGAGAGCTATGTTACTGATACAGTAGACATACCTTCACCGTCAGGTTGGTATTCCTCATGGCTTGTATTATTCAAATATTGAATATGTGTGCATCAGGACTAAGTGTTGGAGGAGGGTCATAAGGTGATGTAATCATTCAGGAGTCTTAGACATCACGGGAAAGTGATTTAGAAATAAATGGAGCTACCCTTCTTTCCAACACTGGACAAGGTTGCAGCACCAGAAGACCAAGAGAGACAGATGAAAGAATAGTTTATTTTGGAAAAAGAGAGTTGCATAATTGGTTTTAAGCAGCAGACAAAATATTATTCTATCTTAAATATTTGAATTCTTATGTATGTTATTATATAGTGCCCTCAATGCTGACCTGAGTAAGTTCAATATTTAGAGCAACTAGCACTAATACATTTGACTCTGATGGGTTGTTAAAAAGAGAACGGGTAATAATGACGTGAAGCCCCCATTCTAATTTGAACCAATACCTTGGGGTTTCTCAGGAAGCACTTTTCTGAGGAGAATCTCAGAGCCACACATATTGAATAGAATTTGTGATCAAAACTGCCCTACACAGAACATAGGATTCAGAGGAGATCAATGTAGAGAAAGGAACTGGAGTAAAACAGACATTGGAGTACAATGTAAATATGATTTTCAAACATAAAGGAGATATTTTGTAGGCTATTTTCTTATTATATGAGAAATATGTAGCCATGGATTTTGGACATCTAAGAAAAGCAAGCACATAGAATCTAGTACAAGAAGAAGGAACAAAGAGCAGAACAAGAGAAGTGGAAACATAAGCCACACACACTATGAGGTATGTAGATATATGAATCCATTGACTCAAGGGGAGCTGTGGCTCTGTAAACAAAGACTGAACTATTAATGCATGCCCTGAAAAGCTAGAATCCATGTCTTTAGTCCTTCATACCTCTTGACCCTGTGTGTGTGGGGGGGGGCGTGCACACACACACACACACACGCACACGCACACGCACAAGTGTGTGTCTGTTTTACCTGCACCTCTCTGCAGTGTCTGACACTAGCCACCTTTGTTTAACAAAGCTTTTACCATTTCTCACCTCATGATTTAATGCATGGCTGGGCCCTTTTGTGGCATGGACATACTTTAAGGATAACTATTTATCATGGGGCACCTATTTTATTCAAAATTTTCAGTTACCAGAATTCCCTGTACGTTCAACTTCTCTCCCTTGGTTCCATTCATTCCTAGAAGTTGGCATGTGTATCCAATTTATGCATGCCCGTTGAGCATAATGGGTGTTTGAGGAACTGTGGAAAATGAGGAACTGAGCGGAATATATACACTCTGCCCCATTTTGTCAATAGTTTTTAATGAAAAAACTAATAGCATCTATTTTCCTTTATGCGTAATTAGATGTGAGGAAGTTACCCACCGTGGGTTGTAGAAGTTCAGGGAATAGACTAACTGGAAATAAGAGTAAAGAATGTGATTAAAGACCTCAGTAAACATGTGTGTGCAGAAATGTAGACAACACCCACCTGCCTCCTCCTATAAGTTACTTCATGGATCTTAACCTGTGAGGTATTTGGACTTGTGTAATACTACAAGGTTGGTTTTTTGTTTTTTGTTTTTCTTATGAAATTACAGACATTTTTATAACTGTTCTCCTTAATCTTCCCTGTCAATGAAGAATGGATTGGTATCATGTGAGTTTCTTTAACAATACTCACTTACTGGACTGATAATAAAGATAATAAATAATAAAGATCATGATATCAGGATATTTAGAAATTCTTGTTTTATTTCATTCATTTCATCATATATGTCCCTATTATTTATCATAATAATATAACTTTTGCTTCTTAACTAGATTTACTTAAGTTAAACCCTAGTCTATTTCAGGAAAATAGTGAATATTAGCTGTAAACTAGCTCCTTCATACAAGGTTGTCTGTAAATAACTCAACTTTGGCTATGAAACTCTTTTACAACAATTGTTCTTCGTTGTGATTTGGCATAAAAATCACCTGGGCACTTTAAGAATATCCAGATTTGGTTGCCATCCCATAGACATTAAGTTATAATCATTATGAGTAGAGTCCTGTCACTGGTTGCTCTCAAAGCTCTCCAGTGTTTTTAATGTGTGGCTATAGCTGAGAACCAATGAGTGGGTTGCAGGGTGCAGATTTTAAAGAGTGGAGAGCAGACATTTTGATCCAGGTACACATTTATGTGTAAAGATTGTCACAAGCAATTAGGTATAATGCTATAGTCACAGTAAAAATTTCATATAGCAATGTTTCTTTTACCAAGAATAACAAATAATATTTCAGCTGAAAGGACCCACTGGGCCCACCAGATTGGACAGTTGCTTTCTGAGCAATTCCTACTGGAACCATGCTTAGTTTAATTACTCACCTCTGCAAGCCATTTGACTCCTGGATGCAACCATTCCATTTTAGTAAAATGAACGAAGAGTGGATATTGACATATATGCCCTGCTAAAGATCTGTCCAGCTGCAGATTTTGAGCCATGATTTGTTCCTGTTTTATTTGTTTCTAATGATAATAATAGAAAGTTGAATCACAGAGGCTATACATGAGGTTTCACTTCAGTTTTTTTTTTTTTTGTAGTATATATAGATCTTGAAAACTAAATTTTCTTCCCCATAGCTGACAGTTCAGCCACCTTTGTAACAGCCTTACCCAGAGAAGAAAGCAGCTTGAGTATGCACAGAGAACACACATGGCTGACCTAGTAATGAGGCCAGCACAACGGCATTGATTTTCTTTTTTGACCTTCCTTTCCATTTAACTATTTGTCAATACTGGAGAGAGGAAGCTGTAGAATATAATTTTTCAGAAGCTCAGAAAATAATATAACTTGTCCAACAAGGAAGCTGGAAAGCTATCTTGACATAGAGTGAGAGCCTCAAGTAAAATTATTATTCTCACATCTTCAGCATGCTCACACAAATATTTTAACCAACTGAAATATTTTAATGTGTGTGTGTGTGTGAGTGTGTGTGTTAAGTATGTGTAGACATGAGTGCCATAGTACATATATGGACATAGGACAAATTTGTTGAAGTATTTCTCAATTTCTACCTTTTTGTAGATTCCAGGAATTTAACTCATGTCCCTAGGCTTGCTCGGTCCCTTGCACATCTACCTATTGAGCCAGGACAGCTTCAGTGCAGTAGCTGGATATAAAATTAACTCAAACAAATCAGTGTCCTTCCTCTACATGAAGGACAGATGGAATGAGAAAGAAATTAGGGAAACAACACCATTTACAATAGTCACAAATAATATAAAATACCTTGGTGTGACTCTAAGTAAGTGAAAGATCTGTATGATAAGAACTTCAAATCCCTAAAGAAAGAAATTGAAGAAGATCTCAGAAGATGGAAAGATCTCCCATGCTCATGGATTGGCA
>NC_034609.1:24640202-24650119 GCF_900095145.1 Mus pahari
TTCTGTAAGGCAAAAGACCCTGTCAACAAGACAAAAAGGCCACCAACAGATTGGGAAAGGATTTTTACCAATCCAAAGTCTGATAGAGGACTAATATCCAATATATACAAAGAGCTCAGGAAGCTGAAAATGTTCAACTGACACTACTCTTATTTTCCCTATAGAGAAGCTTACCCTTCCTTCTCCCACATTTTTTTTTCTTTTCTAACCCTAATACTGACCTTGACCTTTCTTAACCTCTCTATGGCCACATCCCATAAACTTACTAATAAATGTATTACTTTTACAGAAGGCTAGGCAGTCATTGCTCAGTATAGAGTGTTACTTGGTGAGTTCTTCAAGGGCAAAAGCAAGTTCCATACATCCTTGCTCCCAGTGTCTGACTTTCTGTCTGCTGCCTGTGGATTAGGATGCAAATCTCAGCTATTTCCCCCAAACCATGCCTACAAACTGATGGTTGCATATATGGTGTGTCATTTACAGTGGAGTTAAAAGTAGCAAAGAAAAGTTAGAAAATGTTTGTTTGTATTATGCTCTAAGTCAAAAGATGGTTCCATATACCCTTATTCATTATATGCTAGTTTGCAATGGAAAGTTTGTTGACAACCAGTTTTCTTGCAGCATAGTATTAGATACATACTCTATTATTAAAGGGAAGATTAGCTGAGTGTGATATATTCTGATTGGACATTGATAGAGTAGATGGACATAATTACAGTGTTGACATGAGAAGTATTTTTAAAATTTATTTGCTAGAGCAAAATGTTGTTGGTCATTAGTGGTAGCATAGGTATTGATGACAAAATGGTCAATCAATATGTGTTATTGTTTAAAGTTCAACATATGGATTATGAACATGGTTCTATAGCAGGCATACCTGAAATATTGCGAGCAGAGGTGAGCATTTTGGAAGTTGGCCAGTTGCAGAGAAAAATATCCCAGTAGAATGAGTTAACATTAAAGCATACTGTGGCATATATATATATATATATATATATATATATATATATATATATATATAAATTTCTGTTAGTGGACTAAATTTATTCTCAAATTCACTTCACCATTATGTGTGTATATTTGTGCATGTTGTCAAGTATAAGTGTATTCTAGATAGATGAAGTGTTTGCAGAGGAACAAGATCTTAGAGAATGTTAATATTATATTTTTTAAATTATATGTCACAATGACCCCGATTCTCCTCTTATGGGTCAGTTAATTTCAGATTAATATCCCCTGTTGTGTGATCATTATCTATTAATCTACATGGATGTCTATTTAGAGTAAGAGCCTTTTACAATAGAGCTACAATCATATTCTGTTTATATTTATCTCTACAATGTATTTACAGACTTTCTAATGTGTGTTTGTATATGTGGGTAAAATTAGACAAGCATATTAATTCCTGATGTTGTGAAAGAGAATATATAATAGTATTTATCATTCTACATAGTCTGCTTTTTACAGTTCTGCTCTTGGTGTTTGAAAGATGAATGCTTTCAGAGATCTGGAAATCACGTTAGAAGTTTTCATATTGTGCAACTTTTCTTCAGTGTAATGCTAACCCATTTTAGAAAAATAAAATGAAAAAAACAATATGCATGGTGTGGTGATCTGAATGAGAATGCCCTTAAATTCTCCTATAATTACACAGTTACTTTCCAGCTAATGAAGGGTTGGGAAGAATGAGGAAACATGTCCTTGTTGGAGGAGTTGTCTAGTTTGAGGAAGTGTGTAGTGGTATGGATTTTGAGTTTCAGAAGTTGACTCCAGGCCTATTGCCTGTTTTACTGACCACTGTCTGAGGATCAGGATGCAAATCTCAACATGAGAACTTATGAGCAGATGCTCAGAGTGCTGTTCTCAGCTCTTAACTCACTTCTGTAATGGAATCAAAAGAGACCATCTATTTTACCAAAGAGTCTGATCTCTCCAAGTTGGCCAATATTTAACAATAATGTCTAATAACAGGTGAAATAAGGGTGAGTGCGAGTAGTTAACTCTTTTCCTATCTTTCAGGAATTTCTCTTTTTATGTGCGACTATTACCACATAAAACTTTAAGTGTAGTTAGAAACATCTGTTAGAATTAATGTATAATGAAAGTGTGGTGTGTATATATATACACACTAGAATTTTATTCAGAAAGAATGAAAACTACAATTATAGAAATTCAGCAAAATGAATGGAACTGGAACATATTATATTTAGTGAGATGGGTCAGGCTCAGAATAAAATACACCACAGGTGCTCTTTCAGTTACTCCTGCCTTGCAAATGTTAAACTTGTGAATTGATATGGAAGTAATCTGCTTAAAGTCCAAGAAATGGGAAACTAGTTGATGAGATGGGAAAAAGACGGACAATGGAGAAGACAATGTAACCCAGGACAAATTACAAAAGAGAAGGATGAACCTGCAGTCACAGTTGGGTAAGAAAAGAGGGGAATCGTGGCAAATGAAATATACATAAAATTTTTCTAAGGGAGTCTGTTACTATGTCTGAATGTTAAAAAATAAAATAAGTTGTTACTAATGATATCAATAAAAAGAAAAAATATCTGTTGGGACTGAGCCAAAGCATAGCTTTTCTCTCTTTCAACAATATTCTCCTATTTGCCTAATTTCTAATCAAATCAAGGCTTCTAATATTGGCCCCACTGTGTAGTTGGCATGTCTTCATTCTCAGTGCTAGACAGTGTTTTCCTTCTACATAGAATCTGATATGTGTGTTAATTTGAATACTCATTGGTTTATGTATTGTTTCTGGTTTTCACAAATAGGAAGTTTATTGGTAGGTAACAATTGGGCCAGTTAGAGTCCTATGTTCTTTCCTTTCAGCAGAGATGCATGTAATTCTTTCATGTTTGCAATGATGATTAACTGGTGGGTTTAACTGGCATACAATTCTAGGGAAGATCCCTTCATATCTAGGTGAAGCATGAATGTCAAGGCTAATTAGCAATACCTCTCATTTGTGCAATAATCGATTAAGACATACATGTTCTCCATCCCAAATGACACATTTTGCATCTCTTTCCAGGGACATTTAAGCAAAGATTTCTGTTTATCTAAATTTTATCTCAGTAAAATTTGCATTTGCTCTTCCTCAACTATACAGGTTAATAAAGCATTGATTAAATGAGCTAAATATCTTAACTAAGACAAAATTTATAGATTTCACTTTAAGCTAAAACTCAATATTTTAGAGCTGGTATTTCCTATCTAGGGTATAAGTGCAGAAAAATATAGAATGTTTAACCTCTGAGAGCTTTGATTTTCTTGCTAAATGCCTGTCAGTTGAAGCATTGTGTCTGTCAATTAACAAATCCTGACAAAGTAAAAGTATTGTGTCACTAGAAGATGTAAAGTAAGGACAATTTTTTATAAAATGAAATTAATAGAAAAATATTATGTGTATTTAATAGGTGTAATGTCCCTTTAAACTCTGTGTTTGTGCAAGGGGACATTATTTGTATTTTATTGGGTTTTGATGTGATGAATTACTGGGTAAGTCACTTCATGTGCTAAGTGTTTACATTTTTAATTTATTCTTAATTTCCTACAGTTTCCTGTTTGTTTTAGAAATGGCATATAGAAGCACAAACCTATTTCACCTTCATGTAACATACATTACATAGGTTTTCCTTTGTACGTGTACAATTTTGTTCTCACTTTTGGAGGTCAGAGGTTGCTGAGTGCATTTTGATGTGTGCATTTTTCTCAGTTGTGTTCTGGATCTGGAAACGCATATACCAACATGCACACACACACACACACACAGAGACAGACACAGAGGCAAGCACACACAAAAACAGACGCAAGGACATGGACACATAGACACACAATAAAGTTTTATTTTTCTTCATGAGTACAATCTATGTTTTATGTTTCTGCAGAAATTAGAACTTAGATGAATGAGGCTTAGGCACTGTTGACCTGAGGGATAACATGCATGTTTTCTATTCGTATGTCTGAGAGCCTCCACTTCTGCTTCAGTCAAAAATGACAGCTGGATGAATTACAACTCTGGGTTGTAAAATGCCAAGAAGATTTCTCTCTGTGTCCTAGTAACACTTACTCCTGGAGATCTGACAATCTGTTTTGCAGAAATTGAGTACCTCAGAAATAGTACGGGAAAAGAAACAGATAGAGACTGTGGTTCAAATCTCAGCCTGAGTCTATCCTTCAACCACTCAATTCAGTGTAGATGTGTGAGAAAGCTGTCTTTGATAGAGACCTACCTGAAGCCCCATATCCCTAGTACTAGAAGCACTAACACCAAGTGAGACTTTTTTAAAGCAGGGAAACACTGGCCTCTGGCCAAATCTCTAGCTCCATAATGAGCCTAACACTGTTACTTAAACTAATAAACTTTTGAAATTATTTGTTGAGATTATGGCATCATGTCTCCATTTTTATAACTGAATGATTAATTTCCCAATCAATATCTGTCTAGGCCTCTTCTTTTCATAGTAATTTCTTCACTCAGATATGGAACTTACTATTTTTTAATAATATTCCCCAAATAACATCAAGGTACAGATATTGTAGCAAATACAGCCAAATGATAATTTTGCCCTTGGAGGAGGATCTAACAGGAAGGAGAGATTAGAATATCTACAAACAAAGACAACTTTAAATATATAAACATAAAACATAAAAATGCCACATCAATACAAATTACAAAGATGAAGTAGCAAGAAACCTCTGTGAATCACTCTAAAGTTAATACATTTAGAAATGAATATCTAAAAATAGTACATCCTGGTATAAACTCAAAGCACAAAAACAATGAAACTAAAACACAATGTCATTCATCTGATATTCATATTTCCTTCTGTATATCAGAGAACACAATTTCATGGCACAACCTTATAGGTTAGAGCAATGCAATAATGCATAGAACATAGTAGGTTTACTCTATAGGATGTGTCATGCTTCAGACATAAATGGAAACGTGAATGATACTATTCTAGCAATAAATATTCTTATTTGATTCCATCAGCACATAAACCTGTGCAGGTCTTTCAGTTGTAGGTTTTATTTCTTACTTCATTAGTGTGCCATTCCCTGGCTGCACATTCTGAAAGGCCATAGTGACAATGATGTATTTCATCCTTAGAGGAAATTGCATATCTCAGCACAGGGAAATAGAGGATTTATGAATCATCTTTCCTGGTGGTCTATTATAATGATATCAGTAACTGTCAATAATCCATTAGCATGTGAGCACTCAAATTAAGGCAATAATTACCTGTCACTCCCTCACTAACATTGCATGCAGTTGGAGTCTTTATCTGATGTCATTTCCATCTGGTAGAGACAGAGAAGCTATGAAATCAAAGAAAGGATAAACAAAATATTTACCACTTATTACTGAGATGTTAAACATTAAATACATCAGCATGTGAATCCAAAATATTTCTATCTAAATGTTAATATTAAAAGAATGAGTTTACAGGTTTCCCTCTGTGCCCAGAGCTGATCCTATGCCACAGCACTCCATACCCAAATACCTCCAGGAGAGAGCTTGTCTCACAGGAGTGCCGACACACTGAGAGCACAGGTAAGACTAACACTTCTGTTCAAATTTCTGGCTCAAGAGGGACCCTCCAGAGTCATCAGGACACAGAAACCAAGGAACAGCCAGAGAATGGAGCCTTCTTGTTTCTCTCTGCACCTTGGAGCTGACACTGTGCCACAGTTCTCCAAACCCAAATACCTCCAGGAGAGAGCTTGTCTCACAGGAGTGCCGACACACTGAGAGCACAGGTAAGACTAACACTTCTATTCAAATTTCTGGATCAAGAGGGACCCTCCCAGAGTCATCAGGACAAAGAAACCAAGGAACAGCCAGAGAATGGAGCCTTCTGATTTCTCTCTGCACCTTGGAGCTGACACTGTGCCACATACCCAAATTCCTCCTGGAGAGGACTGGCCTCTCAAGAGTACTGACACACAGGCTTGCACAAGGGACAAGCCACAGTCAGAGACAGCAAGACCAGCTAACCCCAGAGATAACCATATGGTTAGAAGAGAGGGCAAGAACATAAGCAACAGAAAGCAAGGCTATTTGGCAACATCAGAACACAGTTCTCCAACCAGAGCAAGGCCTGGATACAACCAACACACCAGAAAAGCAAGACTCTGATTTAAAATCACATTTCATGATGATGATAGAGGACTTTAAATAGCTCCCTTAAAGAAATAAAGGAAAACACAGGTAAAAAGGTAGAAGCTCTGTAAAAAGAAACACAAAAATCCCTTAAAGAATACAGGCAAACACAACCAAACAGGTGAAGGAATTGAACAAAACCATCCAGGATCAAAAAAATGGAAATAGAAACAATAAAGAGATCACAAAGGAAGATAACACTGGAGATAGAAAACCTAGGAAAGAGATCAGGAGTCATAGATGCAAGCATCACCAACAGAATACAAGAGATAGAAAAGAGAAGGTGCAGGATATACCATAGAAAACATTGACACAACAAAGAAAATGCAAAATGCAAAAAGATCCTAACTCAAAATATGTCAGGAAATCCAGGACACAATGAGAAGGCCAAGCCTAAGGATAATAGGTATAGAAAAAAGTGAAGATACCCAACTTAAAGGGCCAGTAAATATCTTCAAAAAATTATTGAAGAAAACTTCCCTAATCTAAAGAAAGAGATGCACAAAAGCAAAAAAAGAAGCCTGCAGAACTCCAAATAGATTGGACCAGAAAAGTAATTCCTCTTGTCACATAATACTCAAAGCACCAAATGCACAAAACAAACAAAGAATATTAAAGGCCGTAAGGAAAAATGTCAAATAACATGTAAAGGCAGGCCTATAAGAATTACACCAGACTTCACACCAGAGACTATGAAAGCCAGAAGTTCCTGGGTAGGTCTTATAAAGACCCTAAGATAGAACAAATGCCAGTCCAGACTACTATACTAACAAAGCTATCAACTACTACAGATTGAGAAACCAAGATAGTCTATGATAAAACCTAAAGTACACAATATCTTTCCACAAATACAGTCCTACAAATGAAAATAGATGGAAAATACCAACACAAGGAAGGAAACTACACCCAAGAATAAGCAAGAAAATAATCTTCTTTCAACAAACCCAAAAGAAGATAACTGCACAAACAGAAAAATAACATCAAAAATAACAGGCAAGCAATAATCACTATGACTTAATATCTCTTAATATCAATGGACTATATTCCCCAAGCAAAAAGATGGACTAACAGACTGGATACATAAACAGGATGCAGCATTTTGCTGCATACAGGACATACACCTCAGTGTCAAAGACAAACACTACCTCAGTGTAAAATGTTGGTAAACAAATTTCCAAGCAAATGGTCCCAAGAAACTAGCTGGAGTAGCCACTCTAATATCAGATAAAATCAATTTCAACCAAAATTATCAAAAAGGATAAGGAAGGAAACTTCCTACTCATCAAAGGAAAAAAACTACCAAGAGGAACTCTCAATTATGAACATATATGATCCAAATGCAAGGCCTCCCACATTCATTAAAGAAGCTCTACTAAAGCTCGAAGCTCTACTAAAGCTCAAAGCACACATTGCACCTCAAAAAATAATAGTGGGAGACTTTAACACTTGACTCTCATTAATGGACAGACTGTGGAAACACAAACTAAACAGAGACACAGTGATATTAGCAGTTATTATGGACCAGATGTATTTAACAGATATCTATAGACCATTTCATCCAAAATCAAAAGAATATACCTTCTTCTCAGCACCTGATGGTACCTTCTCCAAAACTGACCATATAATTGGTCACAAAATAGACCTCCACAGATGTAAGAAGATTGAAATAATCCCATGCATCCTATCAGATCACCATGAACTAAGGCTGTATGAAAACAACTTCAAATCTCTGGAGAAATTGAAGAAGATCTCAGAAGATGGAAAGACCTCCCATACTTGTGGATGACAGGATTAGTACAGTAAAAATTGGTCATCTTATTGAAAGAAATCTATAGATTTAATGTAATCCCAATCAAAATTCCAACTCAATTCTTCATAGAGTTAGAAAAATCAATTCTCAAATTCATCTGGAATAACAACAACAACAAAAAAATCCCAGGATAGCAAAAACTATTCTCAACACTGAAAGAACTTCTGGGGGAATAACCATTTCTGACTTCAGGCTGTACTACAGAGCATTAGTGATAAAAAACAAAAACAAAAACAAACAAACAAACAAACAAAAACCTGCATGGTATTGGTACTGTGACAGGCAGGTAAGTCAATGGAATAGAATTGAAGACCCAGAAAGGAACCCACATACCTATGGTCACTTGATCTTTGACAAAGGAGCTAAAACAATCCTGTGGGAAAATTACAGCATTTTCAACAAATGGTGCTGTTTCAATTGGCAGTACAGATGTAGGAGAATGCAAATTGATCCATTCTTAGCTCCCTGTACAAAATTAAAGTCCAAGTGGATCAAGAACCCCCATATAAAACCAGATGTACTGAAATTAATAGAAGACAAAGTGGGGAAGAGCCTCAAATACATGGGCAAAGCAGAAAAGTTCCTGAACAAAACACCAATGACTCATGCTCTAAAATCAAGCATCAACAAATGGGACCTTATAAAATTGCAAAACTTCTATAAGGCAAAGGACACTGTCAATATGACAAAATGGCAACCAACAGATGTGGAAGAGATCTTTACCAATCTCACATCCAATATAGGATTAATATCCAAAATATACAAAGAATTCAAGAAGTTAAGCTCCAGACAACCAAATAATCCTATTAAAAATGGGGAACTGAGCTAAACAGAGAATTCTCTACTGAGGAAACTAAAATGGCCAAGAAGCACCTAAGGAAATATTTAACATCCTTAGTCATCAGGGAAATGCAAATCAAAACAACCCTGAGGATTCTACCTCACACCAATCTGAATGGCTAAGATCAAAAATTCAGGTGCTTGTGAGGATGTGGAGAAGAAGGAACACTCTTCCATTGCTGATGGGATTGCAAGCTGGTGCAAACCCTCTGGAAAACAGTCTGGCGGTTCCTCAGAAAATTGGACCTAGTACTCTCTGAGGATCCAGCTATACCACTCCTGGACATATACCCAGAAAATGCTCCAACATGTCATAAGGACATGTGCTCCACTATGTTCATAGCACCCATATTTATAATAGCCAGAAGCTGGAAACAACCCAGATGTCCCTAAACAGAGGAATGGATATAGAAATTATGGTACATTTACATAATGGAATACTACTTACCTACTAAAAACAATGACTTCATGAAATTTGCAGGGAAATCTATGGAACTTAAACATATCATCATGAGTGAGGAAACTCAGTCATAAAACAACACACACAGCATGTACTCACTGATAAGTGGATATAAGCCCCAATATTTGGAATACCCAAGATTCAATTCACAGACCATATGAAGCCTAAGAAGAAGGGAGATCGAATGTGGATGCTTCAGTGCATCTCAGAAGGGTGAACAAAATACCCACAGAAGGAAATATGGAGACATAGTATGGAGCAGTGTGGGGTGGTGGGCTGTGCACAGACAGCCTGGTCCCCAGTCATGCAAAGGTCTCTTGGTATTCTTTACAACATTTTGGAATTTTATTGGAGTAGTTCGAATAGTATTTGTGTTTGTCATCAGAACACCTTTTATGGAGAGTTTAGTTGGGTTGGATAGGTTTATGCCAACTTGATGCAATCTTAAATCAGCTGAAAGGAGGGACCTTCTGTTAAGAAAATGACATCTACAAGGTAGTGGTGCACATCTTTAATACCAGCACTAAAGAGTCAGAGATAGGTATCGATCTTGAAATTAGAGTTCAGCCTGATCTACAGAGTGAGTTCCAAGACAGCACAGGGCAATACAGAGAAACCCTTTCTCAAAAAAA
>NC_034609.1:24650199-24655814 GCF_900095145.1 Mus pahari
AAAAAAAAAAAAAAAAAAAAAAAAAAAAAAAAAAAAGAAAGAAAGAAAAGAAAACCAAACAAGAGCATAAAAGAGAAAATAAAATAAAGATACAGAAAGAAAGATAAAGAAAAAATAAGCAAGGAAAAAAGAAAGAAAGAAAATGCATAATTTTGGGCTGTCAGTAAGTCTGTAGGACATTTTCTTAATTAGTGATTGTTGTGGTAGAGCCCAGAACTTCATGGGAGGCGCCCTGGGCAGGTAGGTAGTCCTATAAGAAAGCAGGATGAGCAAGTTATAAGGAGAAAGCCAGTAAACAACAAATCTCTATGAGCTCTACATCAGCTTCTGCGTCCAGGTTCCTACTCTGTTTGAGTCCCTGTTCTCTCCTGATATCTATCCGTGATGGACTACCTATAGTGTGGAACAGTAAGACAAATGAGCCCTTTCCTCCCCTACTTGTTTTTTTGGTTATGGTTTTTGCACAAGAATAGGCATTATTGCTATATTTATTTATTGAAGAACTCTGAATAACTCTATTTAAGTATTTAGTACTCCAAGACTCAGTCCTGAAATATCATAGTTAACCTAATAATTTACATATAATTAATATTTATATAAAGTACAAAGGCTATTTCTTTATCATTACTCCAATATGTACACATACATACAATAAACACATATTTATGTCTTATATGTATATGTACATATATATATATATATATCATACGCTTATGTGTATGTAAATAGTGACATAAAGCTTTTGCATAAATATACTTATAATGCATTCATAATTCCACATGTCATTGATATGTAAATGCACACAACAGGGCCATAGACTTTTGGTTAATGCATAAATGTATGCTGCTAATTGACTGATTCGTTTCTCCTATGACTCCAATAATTTTGCAACCCAAATTGTAGGTTTGTTTACTGAGCAAAGAAGCTATTGAGGTTTCTCATTGTCTCTAAGTTCACAGGTGGTTTTGCATTAACCTATTTTCATCTTGCCTCAGTTGCTACTTGTTTCCTTCCATGTCTTGCCTTCTCCATGATCTTATTATATACCCTTGAAACAAGTCACTCATTTTTGGGTGACTCCTTTTTACTTCAGAAGTAGAATGCACTTTTGATCAGAAAAATTGTTAGTTATGGTCTTCTGTAGGAGTAAAGACTATGTGCTGACTGTATTTTATCTGATCTCTATATCATTGAGACTCATCTCAAATGAGTTCAGAAATGTGAATAGAGAAGCAGCAATGTTCTTGGCACAGGGTACAAATCCCATCATTAAGACATCTACTACTCTTTCATTTTGGAGTACTGCAGCAACAAAAGAACTAAGTTGGTTTCAAAGGATATTAAGCCAAACTGAACTTTTAAAGGTATTTCTGAGAGCTTGCTTATAACAGGTTAATTCATACCTTGTTTATAACAGGTTAATTCATACCAAGAAGACTTCTGTCTAGATGTTTTAGTTCTAAGTCATGAAATAATTTCCACGAGTGGCAAGATGATCCCATTAGTCTCCTTGTCTGACCTCACCTAAACTACTTTCATGGGAGCAGAACTCTGTAACTGCTTCATAGCTGGGGAAGGTGATGATGTAGAAATGAGAACAGTTAGAAGGCCTCAGGGCATGGTTGGGGTCTATAAGAGATCATAATAATAGTACACAGCAAAGCTATAAAACACAGAACAGACATCTGGAGATAGACAGATAGTCTTGGATTGTGCTATTTGATGGAGGTAGTACCTGAAACATACAAACATGAAATGAAAACTATTAGTACAACTAATTCCATATGAGAGCCTAGGTTTGGAAATAGGACAGTTTTGCTCTTATTAGAGAAAAGAAAACACGTAAGAAAATGATCCCAAGATTTATTTGGTGGGTTTTGTCCTGGGAATTAACAACTTTAATGATTCCGCTGCCACCAATGTCCATTACAAGTTAAACTGCTGAATATGCCCACTCCTTTCCAGTTCTTTCTGCACTTTGACTGGATGTTCAGCTCAGCTGTTAGGGCTCAAAACTTTCTTTTTTCAAGCTGACTGATTCAATCTGGCATGTCTTACCTTCACAATGAATTGCTCTGCTTAGCCTAGACTAACTCTGGCAATCTGTTCAAATCTTCTGGCTCCTCGTTCTCTTGTTTCAAGTGCCTCACAAAATGCATGAACTCACAAACAAACTCAACTTCCACAAACTGATTGCATGAACTGTATGAAAAAAAACAAAAAACAAAAAAAAAACAAAAAAAAAACCTAAAAAACCAAAAAAACAAAAAANAAAACAAACAAACAAAAAAAAAACCTACCCACCCACTGCCTCTGACTCTCTGAACTCAACTGCATTTAAGTGAACTGCACCAAACGGCACTGGACTGACCTGACCTGACCTGACCTTAACTCTGCTGCATTGTTTGAATCCCTCTGAATTGCACTCACTGATAAACTGACTCACAGTTTCTCCCTGTGATGTTCTTAAATACCCTTCTCTTTGCTTGGTGTTCTCCAGAGATTTGGGTGTATCTTACCTCTGTCTCATTCTGCCAGATCTTTCTCTGGTTGGTTGATTTGCTTGCCCCTCAACTTGACTTCATTTTCAAACATGGCTGCTTCCTTCTACAAACAAATTTTATCTTAATTGTTAGGGATTATAGCTGTGTACTAATGGCCTGTCTGTATTCTATCTAGATCATATAGACATAGAAGGTTTTTGCATGTGGTACTTTGCCAAAGTAGACAAGTTGCTGGATTAAAATTTTTCTACACACACACACATACAGAGAGAGAGAGAGAGAGAGAGAGAGAGAGAGAGAGAGAGAGAGAGAGAGAGACTTGTGAGTGTGTGTATATATCTCTGTTTGTTTGTCTGTATACTGTGCTGTTATACTTCAGTCTTGAGGGATTAATCATTTTCTGAACATCGTGTTCTAATTTTCTACCCTCATCTACTATGGCTAAGAAGGGTTGTTCTTCCATATTCTTTCTGTACTTTCTTCTCAACTTCCCTTGTTCCTCCTGCTTTGCTCAATTTTTTGTTTCCAAAATCAACATTTCTGAGCACCATGAATGTGAAATAAAGAGTATAGAATTAAAATTTATCTGGTAGATTGGGGATAAAAAAAATTCGGATGTAGGTTAGTTTATTTGGTTTCTATGTTTACCTCACCCATGAATGGTGTTGATGGTTGATGTACCTTTTTTTTTTTTTTCTGAACTTATAATATGTGATGGCTTCCTCTGGGGCAAATGACCATGTTTAAATCATTTTAACTCTCTCCAGAATAAAAAACAGAAAGAAAGCAAAAGTATTTTCTGCAGTCAGCAGTCTGGCTTGCTTTCACTGTAATTATCACCAAGTATAATTTCACTCTTCAATTATTTTCATTCCATTTTGTTTTACTCTTTTATATCTTATGAGACTTAAGTTCAATAAATGTTAATCTACCATCATAGATAAACTGTTCCCTTTGGGCTTCTCTAAGAAAACCACTCCAGATTATAATATAATAACTATGATATCTCTAAAAGGCAACCAGTAATAAAAAGATGTTTTCATTAGAGGATATAATAAATATTGGTGAAAAGGAAATCATGAGAAAAATGAATAAAAGAAAGAATGCTTTGATGTCTGAATGAGGGCGCTTGTCAGTGAGCTGTAAGAGAGTCATTGCTATGAATCAAAACTCATTCCCCACATGTATACATTCTGTCAGATGACTCAGGTCATGCCCATAGCCATGAAGACATCCACATGTGGTGTGGGTTCTCTTGAAAAGTTTCTAAATACTTTCTCATCTGCCATCCTGTGTTTTTGCTTTTGGTTTGAACAGCTTCACTCTGTGGTTCTGGTCATTGGTATCCAGACATGCTGTTTTTCTGCATGTGAAGTAGACCTAAGATACTACACTAGCCTAAAATGAATAATCAGCAGTTTGAGAAACCATTTTTTTGCTGCTAAAATTAGTTTATTATGGGTTTATTTTTCATTGCCTATCAAACAGATGTTGCCTGCTCTCAGAGGGATTTTCTGTACTTCCCAGTCACTCTGGCTCGGTGGATTGCCAGATGCTCAGGCACTCTGCAGTGCTGCTCATGAATGCCAGGGAGGTGAGTGGATCTGCCTCTGCTATCGGGAGGGGAATCAAAGTGTGCTGAACACTGTGGAGACATGGAGTAGCTGTGGCTTCGAAATGGAAAACTGCAAACAAGTGCAGAACAGATGCAGACTAGTTCCGACTGCTGTGGAAGCAGCTTGCTGCTGAGGAAAGAGCATCAAAATTGGAATCAAACTGACCTGCTGGGATTCCAACCCTGCTGCTACATCCTCTGTCAATGGAAACCTTTGCCTCAATTCTAAATTGCATACTTTTCTATTTTCAGAATAAAGTTGTTGTATGGATTAATATACCCTAGAATAGAGTAGCTGATCAATAACTATTAGACAATCCACTCTTTTCTTGAATATTGTTAAACTGAATGAATAGACCAAAAGTATATTTATTTACCCCTTTGTGTTACTAATACATTCCACATATATTTATTATGCAACTCTTTGTATCTATAAATCTATGTGTCTTTCTGAAATCTATCTAAGTATCCATCTGCCCATGGATCTAAAAATTACCTTCTTGCTTAAAATGTAAAAATTTATGGGCACATCATAAATAAGAAATTTAACTATCTATTCCCAAACATAGACACTCACTGTGTATGTATAGGCATAGGTATACATACATAGTGAATATACATGTAATATATATATTTACTGTATATAATGTATATACATATATTCACAGTCTATTTTCATACACTTACATATGTTATTGCAGTTATATGTACATTAGATAAAGTAATTTCAAGAACTGTCTTGCTGCCCTTATGTGTAATTTCTTATATTTTAGTTTTTGTGAATTTTAAAAGCTATATATGCCTATTAATTGGATTGTAAACATTACCCAAAGAGCTATGTGTTGAAATATTGTTCTCCAAACCTCAGATACTATTAAGTTTTGAAATCCTTTAGGATATAGATCTATTAAAAGGATTTGGGTCATTGGTATTATTTCCTTGAAGGGGAGACAAACTTCCTGTTCCCCAGCTAAAACCGCTTACCTCTTGGTGACCATATCAAACCATTTTGCTCATTCTCTGCTAGAATGGAGAGTCTCACCACAGTGTCAAAAAATATCAAGGTCATGCAGCCAAGGATTGAAACCTTTCAAAGTTACCGGTCTCCAACATGATTATTTTTGTCTTATTTTAGTAACAGAAAACTCATATGTTCCACAAGATTTAACTATATTTCTATACATAGTACTACTTTGCTGACTTCATTATAAAAATCACCTTTAATTACATATACATTTTTATTTTAGCATCAGAACTATGCAGAGAACACAATGAAGAAAAAATAAAATCCAATGAAAACATACATTGATAGCATATTCTGAAACCAAATGTATTGACTTAACTGACAAACTAAAAAAAAAATGTTACAATCAAACATAATCACACCCAAATTTACCATACTTTTTTTTTTTTTTTTTTTTTTTTTTTGGTTTTTCGAGACAGGGTTTCTCTGTGTAGCCCTGGTTGTCCTGGAACTCACTTTGTAGACCAGGCTG
>NC_034609.1:24655829-24660939 GCF_900095145.1 Mus pahari
TGTCCTGGAACTCACTTTGTAGACCAGGCTGGCCTCGAACTCAGAAATCCACCTGCCTCTGCCTCCCAAGTGCTGGGATTAAAGGTGTGTGCCACCACACCCGGTTAATACATTTTTTTTTTAATGTAAACTGCTGTGTAGGAGAACAGAAAGACTATAGAATATTATCTTCTTTTCAAATTAGTCTTTTTTATTTACTTTTCATATCATTTTTGCTTAAACCTGCCCACAGTTTTTTCCCAAATTATCAAATTTTCTTTGAAACAGAATTATTGCTGATTATTTACTATTTACCTCAAAGTGTTGATTGTGTACAATGCTGTTTTCACATTTTTTCTTTCTAATAGTAATTTAAGATACCTGTAGAACCCAGGGAATGGCACTGGTAACAACAACATCAACAGAATACCAAAAACAATAACAGCACCAAAAAGACATTAAAACCTATAACTTAGATACTGTTGAAATATTTTTTCCTTACAATATTTTCTTTAGGTGAAGTTATTGATACATATATATTTGGACCTCCAATACATTGTACTATACCTAATTATACCTAATAGTCTTATATGATTTTAGTTTTATTTCAGGAAATGTGAGGATATATATATATATATATATATATATATATATATATATATATATATATATTTCTCAGTTCTTTCCTCAGATCTAATGAATTATAATTCTTCATACATAGTAAGAAACTGTAGAAACTATGCATCCTTAGTGATATAAGTGGGTGTGGCACCTAAGCCTAATTAATGCTCATTTACTGTTTTATCCACATTTACTATTTCTATCTCTACCTCTACCTCTACCTCTATCTATCGATCGATAGATAGACATATTTAGCAGCAGATCTTGTGCCTTCAAGAGTGGCAAAGACTTACAATCTTTAAGTTCCTAGGCCTCATAGATAAGAATCTAAAGTGTTTCAAGTATAGTCACTCTGGCATCAAATGTCAATTTCCTTAAGGACATGTACCTCAGCAGCATCCCCTTAGTAGGGGATTAGGATGCTGTGTTGAAGATATAACAAGGATCTCAATCCTTCTTGAAGGTAATATGGCTTTTTGTGCATTTAGTCTTTAGATATACCAAGGGAAAATGGAATATAAAATTTTTCAGGTTCAACCATAGCTTGGGACATAAACTAAAAGGCAAATAAAGATCTACTTGCTTTAGTTCTTATAACTTTGTCCAATTTATGTCATGGTAGTGACAATATTCCATATAATTTCTAATGATGTTGTTATTTTGATACTTCTACACTGAACAGTCATAAATCATTCTCAAATTTGCATATCTGAGCTTATGCTCAAAGATTCTCCATGATGTAGGACTTGTTATTATGAATTTTCTTTTAAATGTAAGACAAGGGAACAATAGAGATACAATGTATTTTGAAGGCTGAAATTGAACACAGTCTTTAGCTTCTAAGTTTTCTCTTAGTAAATCCCAAAGGCACTAAGTTACACATTATTTACAGTAACTACTTACAACATAGTATTTGCCTTAAAATCTTCACTATTGTTTTAAATGTGTAGCATATTTATGTAATTTCTCTTCTTTGTTTCCTTACCCTTTAACTTATGTAAGTGGGATAAATACTAAATCAGGTCATGTGGATAAAGTGCTAAGTACACTGGAGGCATACAGAAATATTTGATAAATTATTAATGCGGATTGGCCTATTATGAATATCTTTGTGTGGTAATTTGAAGGAGGTCAATTGTTGAGTAAACTATCTGACTTGATTCAGAGGGATTTCACAATGATTAAGCTGTCAACAGTTTTCCGTGCAGCATCAATGTTCTTGGAGAACACAAAGGAGGCTACGCTTATGAATCACTTTCTTCCTTGATGGATAAAATTACATCAAAGAACATAAACAGGCAATGTATATGCAGCCATTTGTGTGTTGACTTTGAAGGGAATAACTGGAACAAAAGAAAGCCACGTCGGCAGAGCATTAGTCAATGCTTTGAGAGAGCAACGTTTAGCTAACTTTCATGTATGCATGCAAATGATTATCCAGAGTCCTGTAAAGATGATATGGTATATGGATATAAAAGAGAATCTTGTTTCCTCCAGGTAGACACAAATTCAAAAAGTTCCTAAGCATTAAAAATCAAGCCATCTGAGACAATGCAGAATTTTGATCATTACCATCTTCCCTCTACCACATTAAGCAAAAGCAGCAACATCTGTTCTCCATGTAGGTAGCAAGCACTTCTCAGGTTGGGCAATTGACTCCCCACAATCAGAGCAATTCAAGTGCCTGGTATCTCTCTAGAAGCTTTTTTGTTCAAAAATGTTTGATGTGTTGAAATAAATTTCCTTACATTACATTCCCACCAGGTGAGATTTCCTTTTAGTTTTATTTTTCTGTGTCTTGAACTGGGTTAATAAATGCATATTGTATTTCTCAGTTTCACTGATGGTTTCATTAGTTAAAAAAAGAAAACTCTTTGAATGTTTCTGTTCAACAAAATTCCACAAAGTGTACTGAATAGAGTCATTGAGTATCTCATGTCATAATGTACATTTTTACAGTATATGACAGTCAATGAACAAAATGCCCACAGTTTTATATTTTTAATGATGTGTGATGTTCATGGTAAAAGTCAAATGCTTTTTCTGATTCAAAGGAGATGATCATGTGATTTTTTTCATTGAGTTTGTTTATATAGTGGATTATGCTAATGCATTTTCATATATTAATACAAATTTGCATTACTGGGATGAAGCCTACTTGATCATTGTGAATGATAGTTTTGATGTGTTCTTGGATTCAGTTTGTAAGAATTTCTTTGAATATTTTGCATCAATATTCATAAGCGAGATTGGTCTGAAGTTCTCTTTTTTGGTTGGGTCCTTGTGTGGCTTAGGTTTCAGAGTAATCTTGGATTCATAGAATGAAATAGGTAATGATCCTTCTGTTTTTCTTTTATGAAATAGTTTGAGGAATATTGGTATTAGGTCTTCTTTGAAGGTCTTGTAGAATTGTGCACTAAATCCATCAGGCTAGGAAATTGTTAATGACTTACTTCTGTTTCCTAGTGTGATATGGGCCTCTTTGGATAGTTTACCTGCTCTTGATTTAACTTTAGTATGTGGTATCTATCTAGGAAACCATCCATTTCATGTAGATTTTCCAGTTTTGATGAGTATAGGCTTTTGTAGTAGTATCTGATGTGTTTTTTTGGAATTTCCTCCATTTCTTTTGTTATATCTCCATTTTCATTTCTTATTTTGTTAATTTGGATAGTTTGGCTAGGAGGTTATTTATCTTGTTGATTCTCTGAAAGAACCAGTTTTTTGGTTTTGCTGATTCTTTGTATTGTTTGCTTTGTTTATATTTGGTTGATTTTGGCCTTGGGTTTGACTATTTCTTGCCTTCTACTCCTCTTGGGTGTGCTTGCTTCCTTTTGTTCTAGAGTTCTCAGGTGTGCTGTTCAGGTACTAATGTAAGATCTCTCTAGTTTCTTTACCAGGACCTTAGTGCTGTGAATTTTCCTCGTAGCACTGCTTTCATTGTGTCCCATAAGTTTGGGTATGATGTGTCAATATTTTCATTAAATTCCAGGAAGTCTTTAATTTCTTTCTTTATTTCTACCCTGACCAAGTTATCATTGAGTAGAGACTTGTTCAGTTTCCACATGTATGTAGGCTTTCTGTTGGATTGGCAGAATTAACATAGTAAAAATGGCCATCATACCAAAGGTAATCTACAGATTCAATGCAATTCCCATCAAAATCCCAACAAAATTATTCAAAGACATGGACAAAGAATTTCTCAAATTCATCTGGAAAGGCAAAAACCCCAGAATAGTGAAAATAATACTTACAGTAAAAGAAAAGCTGGGGGAAATCACCACCCCTGACCTCAGCTTTACTACAGAGCAATAGTGATAAAAACTGCATGGTATTGGTATAGAGACAGACATGTTTATCAGTGGAATAGAAATGAAGACCCAGAAATAAAACCGCACACTTACATGCACTTGATCTTTGACAAAGACACCAAAAATATACAATGGAAAAAAAGAAAGCATCTTCAATAAATGGTGCTGGTTGAACTGACTGCCTGTATGTAAGAGAATGAAAATAGACACATATTTATCACCTTGTACAAAGCTCAAGTCCAAGGGTATCAAGGACATAAACCTCAACATAAAATCAGATACACTGAATCTAATAGAAAAGAAAGTGGGAAAGAGCTTGATCTCATTAGCACAGAGGGAAATTTCCTAAACAGAACTCCAATGGTTCATGCTCTAAAATAAAGAATTGATAAATGAGACATCATGAAACTGAAAAGCTTCTGTAATGCAAAAGACATAGCCAATAAAACAAATAGGCAACCTACAGATTGGGGGAAAAACTTCACTAACCCCACATCTGATAGATGTGGCTAATATCCAAAATATATAAAGAAAACAAAAAGCTAACATCCTAAAAACCAAACAACCCAATCAAAAATGGGGTATAGAATTAAACTGAGAATTCATGACAGAGGAATCTCGAATGGCTGAGAAACACCTAAAGAAATACTCAGTTTTTAGTGATCAATACAACCCTGAGATTCCACCTTATACCAATCAGAATGGCTAAGATCAAAACATCAGGTGACAGCACATGCTGTCAGGGATATAGAGAAAGAGGAACACTCCTCCATTGCTGGTTGGATTGCAAACTGGTACAACTACTCTGGAAATAAATCTGGTGTTTCCTCAGAAACTTGGAAATAGATCTACTTTAAGACCTAGCTACCCCACTCTGGGGAATATAAGCAAAAGATACCCTGCAATGCCACAGTGGTATGTGTGCTACTATACTCATAGTGGCCTCGTTTGTGACAGCCAGAAGCTGAAAACAACCCAGATGCCCCATGACAGAAGAATGGGTACAGAAATTGTGGTTCATTTACACAATAGAATACTACTAAGCTATTAAGATTGAGTACATACTGAGTTTTGTAGGCAAATGAATGGAACTAGAAAATATCATCCTGAGTGAGTTAACTCGGACCCCAAAGGACATGTGTGGTATGTACTCGCTAATAAGTGGATATTAGCCAAACAAACAAACAAACAAAAAAAAA